>NW_015651483.1:51913-52491 GCF_001515625.1 Sinocyclocheilus rhinocerous
AGACATGTATTAAATATATTGAAGGAGGAGTAATGGAATATAATTACAGTATTTTTTTGTGATTAAGCTATAGCGTTTATGCATTTATAAATGTATTTAGACTACTGTTTCTCATAAATGCCTACAAGCCATACTAATTTTTTACCATGGTATTGAGGTGCTATATTTGTGGTTTTAACTGTGATTATCATGATCTAAATGTATGTTATGAAAGACCAATGGTTAAAAAAACACCTTAAACCAGGGGTGTCAAACTCAGTTCCTGGAGGGCCGCAGCCCTGCATAGTTTAGTTCCAACCCTGCTCCAACACACATACCTTGTAGTTTTCAAATAAGCCTTAATGACTTAATTAGCTGGATCTTGTGTGTTTAATTAGGGTTGCATCTAAACTGTGCAGGGCCGTGGCCCTCCAGGAACTGAGTTTGACACCCCTGATTTAAAGGATTCGGTTCAATCGCAATGACTCGCTTATTAACAGTGACTTGCTGCCACCTACTGGCGGTTTTAATTTCACATTTAAAGTATCTTTTCATTTTTTAAATAATTGTAAATATCAGTATTCTACAAGCCCGGGAAG
>NW_015651483.1:52579-55876 GCF_001515625.1 Sinocyclocheilus rhinocerous
GTTTAAAAGTCAGTCATCTGATTGTACTGTGCATAATTACACAGACAGGGTGCAATAAAATAATGACATAGCGGGTCTCATGGTGCCTTTGCTTGCTATCACAAACGTTATAAGTCCCACTTGTGATTATGAGCTTGAATAATTCAAGTGGTCGACTTCAGATTGCTTTCATATGCAATTTTTAACTACCACATTCCTATTCACGATCATTCTGGTAGCACGTGAAGGCAGCATCAGTGAAAACAGACAGACAATGGTAGCTTTAGCAACATTAGCCTTACAGAGTGCCAAGAAGCTCTTTCAGAAAGGCAATTTGGAAAACAAACTTCTAGATGGCATAACGTTAGCTGGATCACGAACAGTTGGCACTGCTCCATCCTTCAGGAGCAACTTTTGTGCAAAACCTGCTTTATACTGACCCTCATTCACAAAGCAGTCCGCTGTAAAATGATTCGTGTAGACATAAACGAATTTCGGTAGTGTTGAGGGAGCATTTTCTTCGAAAACAAAATTAATCCACCTCGTCTTCAGCGGCTCAGATTTCGGGAGTAAATGGAGAGAGCTATGTGGATTAATACATCCAGCAGCAGAACACCTAAAACGCTTGGGAGACATTCTCGTCAGTTTAGCCATGGCGGACTGTGTACAACTCGCTGTGAACTCGCTCAGGGCGGTTCTACGTTAAAACGGCAGTGTCTGTCAACATTCGTGGGCGGGGCCTGTGGCTAATGTGACGTCACATTTGCATCAATGCTAAAAATAGGCCATTGGGAGACACTGCTTATTATTTATGGAGATTTTTAAAAAAAAAGGAGTGGGTGGATTTTTATCATTATAGGGTGGTTGTGTACACACACTGCCAACACACATTTATGTCCAAACACCTTGCAAAAGGGAATTTTGCATAATAGGTCCCCTTTAAGTAATTTGTGGATTAATGCTTACTGGAGACGCAAACCGTTTCAAACGATTCAGTCCGATTTGGTGAACTGGTTCAACCGGTTCACTAAGAAGAACCGGTTAAATCGAACGATTCGTTTGCGTACCGGACATCACTAATGAAACGGTCAAATGCTCATGAAGTGACTCTCAGAGCAGTTCTGGAGATGTTGTTCATGTATTTATGTCCTCATTAGTGAGACGGCAGACATTAATATCACCGAAAGCGTCACGCGCGCTTCAGTACGAGTAGTAAATAAAAACTGCGCGTCTGCGGCATTCATTAACATAGACACGCAGAATTCATATTTAAATAGTCGTTTTGCGGCTTAATATTCACAAATACTAGTGGGAGTGGGAGTGTGCTCACTTGTGTGTGCACATCGGGGCGGAACTCCGCTGTGCGCGATGCAGACTGCAGAGAGCGCGACCATGTAATGTAGAAACAGAATTGACATGCCGTCGTGTAAATAAGATAAATAACATAAGGCTATTTAGTTTGTTTAATAAAAGAACAAGGTATAGACTTGTTCTATATGAAAGGTAACTTTAAATGACTTCTGTTGTGATCTGGCGCTATGGAGAAAATAAAATTACCTTCAAGGGGGCGGGGAAACACTGAAGGTATTGTAATAATGTAAATTATGTGGAAAAATAATGCGTTTTTTTGAACCACCAAGCATGAGAGCATGTTCTAGTACACCCCCAAAACAAAATCAAGACTTTGTCAAAGAGCATAATAGGACCCTTTTAAAGTAATTGGTTTGATTAATTAATTGTGTACACTACAATTCAAAAGTTTGAGGTTGAGTTGTTTTTAAAAATCTCCATTTATTTGCATTTATTTGATAAAAAAACCCGTAAAAACAGAAATATTATTACAATTTAAAATAACTTTTCTATCAGAATATATTTTAAAATGTAATTTATTCCTGTGATGCAAAGCTGAATTTTCAGCATCATTACTCCAGTCTTCAGTGTCACATGATCCTTCAGAAATCATTTAGTGATCAATTATTATTGGTGCTCAATTATTAATAATGGTTATCAATATTTTTAAAAGTTTAAACGAACAGCATTCATTTCAAATATTTGTATTTTTAGTATATTTTGTACTATTATGAATGTCTTTACTGTCACTTTTGATATTTTTATAGCATCCTTGCTGAATGAATATATAAATTAGGGCTGCATTGAGCAGCATTTACTACACAGAGCCGTTGTTCACTGACAAGCTGCGCAACACATCCGCAAAATATGATCGTGGTTTTGCGCAGCTCGTCAGTGAACAACGGCTCGGTGTAGTAAATGCTGCTCAATGTGAAAGCCTGCACGTGATGGAGATTTACCGCTGATTACAGAACCGGCTTTACTGACAAGATGCGCGTTAAATATCGCATGCGATTTATCGTGCAGCCCTAATATATATATATATATATAATAAAAGTCTTACTGACCCCAAATTTTTGAACGATATTGTAGACTAAGAAAGTAATGTTAGTATGATTTGTGTTGATCATTTTGTTTTGTTGACTTTGGTGTCACATTAGATGGCGGACAGTGATTGGTGAGATAGAAGTGTTTGTTTTGTGTTATTTTAAAGGGAAATCTCGGGTGCGCTCTTGAATTGTTTCCAGCTGGAACATTGACGCAAGAACAATCATCTGCTTTCTGAGCAAACGCCACAAATAAAATCACACACATGGATCTAAGTGACTTTTTTTCTCTCTTGGTACTGAGTCTATCATTACCGGTGTGTTGATTATATCACTGGCTAGGTGCACAGCGTATCCAGGTTCACTAGGATTTCTGTTTCCCAGATCTCAAGCAGCAAGAGCTGTGTTTCAGATCTCTTATGTGGACTCAGTTCATCTCTCCAGTCACATTTTCATGAGCTTGTCCCTTTGCTCCTGTGCGTCTCCCTTCGCTCTGTCTGGACCATGCGTGGGCCTGTTCTTTGGCAATGCAAAGGGGAAAAATACCTTCCTGTATGATGTCAGAGCTTAAACAGCAGAGTAAAGCCGAACACAGTCTGAGAGAGGCCCTAAACTCACACTCTACGAACAACAGCAGGAGTGAGGATCATCTTTTTTCACTGCTGCTTAGGCCTGGGCGATAAAACGGTATCGATATTTATCGACGGTACACCTTCTTCGATATCGATAGAAAAAATGTTCGATATAGCGCACGATATAGACACATACTATGAGTGACGCAGACAGCACACACAAACACGAACACATGCTGAAATGAGTGCTGTGCCTGGCTGTGATGAGGAGATAGAATGAATATTAGTCGAATTTAAAATAAACATTTGCATTTGAATGATAGGTGTGCATCAGGGAGCGTCATCAGTGG
>NW_015651483.1:59940-66056 GCF_001515625.1 Sinocyclocheilus rhinocerous
AAAAAAAAAATTCTATTGCTTTTTGTTTTAAAAAAGGTAAAAAAAAATGTCAATAATTATCGATACCGAACGATATGAAACATATCGTTGATAATTTTTTTTAGCTATATCGTCCAGCCCTACTGCTGCTGCTTAGCAGCGTGACGTTCATGCCTTAATAGTCCTTTCTGCCGAGGCTGTGGCCGCTCCATTCATAGCGCTGGTCATCTGAGAACGGGCTTCTGATCGGGTCTGAATGAACAGCTGTGACGGTCATGAGTGCGCTGCGGGTCTAGTTTCTCCTGTCTGAAATGTTACTAGCGCTTATATGGAGAGGTCCACACATGCAGTACATAAACATAGAATGGCCTTAGCTGACTGTTTAATGCATATAATGAATAATGAATTGGTCTACTTGTGTGCTTATTTCTTTACTGACTTACAAGAAAGTGCTTTTAGAGTGTTGTGACAAATCGTCAGCAGCTAGTCAGAGAAGTCACTCCAAGATGACCTAAAAAAACAGGTAACTAGCAACAGTAAGAACGTAGTTCATATGCAGATTTTAGCTTTGTGTGTGTGTACTTGTATTTGGAGTGGAGATTCAGTAAACAATACTCGGTCTGTCTGAGGCAGGGGAATAATCTGGTTTTGCTTCTATGGGAACTTCTGGCTTTTTCAGGCAACAATCAGAAATCTTATTGAATGTTATATCTTCTGCTAGTTTTTATTTTAACTGGTGACAAATTTTAGTGAATCCCTAGATGCTGCAGATGTTTTCAGCTAAAATAACTTGCACTGCACTTAATTCAGTCCCCCTGGACAATGCTGATGGGTCAAGGGTCACACTCAAGGTTCAAAGTTCACTGACTTAGCATCAACCAGCTGAAGATTAAAGCAAGTGCTGAAACGATTCCATTATAGAGGCATCTTTCTCTATTGACGGCCATTAAAAATTATATGGCAGATTTCAAATCACATGCTGCTTTGGCTGAGTGACTACCGTTGAGGTAAATGGGAATGCTAATGGATAGTTTCTGCAGGTATTATAGACAGTGTTGGGCAAGTTACTTCCAAAATGTAATACATTATATATTACTAGTTACTGTCTTTTGAAAGTAATTAGTTACATTACAATATTACTGTTGCGGTGGTCTCACGGAGGCGGCCGAGTTTGATGAACAGCAGAAGTGTGTGGTGTCTCGCGTTCGACAGATCACAAAGGGCACGTTTGATGAATATGTATCTGGCGCTGGACTGTCCCCGTCTCATCTTCCTCTTCCACTCCTCCTCCTGTCCTTTGTGCTCAGATCCATGGATGTGCGGCTGCTCCCTAGAGCTTCTGTCTAATCATGGTACCATCATCCCTCAGTCACGTTACCCTGGCAGGGCCTGTCAAACAGCATACGCTGGAGGACACGTTGACTTTGAAATGCTGCTAATAAGGATGTTCTTTTTTCCTCTCTCTCCTGATGGTCAAGGGCCAGGAAAGAGTTGAGTAACAATGCTGGATTGCTAGTCATTGGTGTTACCTGCGGGAACCAACTTCAGGCTGATGGCGAGCGGCCCATCCTCCTGTTTGCTGGAGATAAGTGGCGATGCCACCGGGATGAAGCCTTTGCGGTTGTGATTTTGAACCACCTCGACTCCAAACTTCAGACTGGGAGGGGAAAGTTTCTGTAAACACTTTTAAGACTTGAATGAATGGACACTTTGAATGTCCTTTCATTGACCTTTGGGTGGACCTTTAAGGGAATATTTCAGGTTTAATAACTCTATCGACGGCATCTGTGGCCTTCTGATGTTTACCGCTGAAAATCGTTTCCACATGTGCCTCGGTTTCTAAAAATAAACCGTAATGAACCTAGAATTGACGTATGGGGCAGTTGTGCAGCACTGGAAATAAACATTAAAAATATACAGTTATCGCACTGTTTTCAAAGTGGAGTTTATTATAGGAGACTAGTGTAATACATTCACTTGTCTGTGCACAGTATACAGTCTTTCAATTCTTGTCATAATCATGTAAATCTAGTAAATTATATCCATTTTAAATCAGGAGTGTAATGTAAAAAGTGCAGTTTCAGCACAATCAGAAGTTCAGACACCTAAAAAAGTGCACATATCAAAATGACAGTTTAGATCATTTGCTGTTTTTGCTAAATAATTAATGTAACCGCTTGAAGCAAAATAAAAGCTTCACAATTTAACTTTTAAACGTCGGGGGGAAAAAATGTTTTTACAAACTGAGTGACGAGTCAATAGAAGCTGTGTGGTTGGATTTTTTGACTTGGAGTATTTTTTATATATGCTGTTCCAAGGATTTTTAAATTTAATTAAATTTTAACATATATATTTATATAATTGTATATATGAAAATGTTCAAAAATTTGAGGTCAGATAATTTAATTTAATCGGCAGGGATGCATTAAACTGATCAACAGTGACATTTGTAATGTTTCAAATAAATTGTTCTTTTTAACTTTCTATTCATCAAAGAATCCTGAATAATTCATCACTGTTTACATAAAAATATGAAGCAGTTGTTGAAACTGTTTTCAATATTGATGATGATAATAAATATTTCTTGAGCACCAAATCAGCATATTAGAATGATTTCTGAATGATCATGTGACACTGAAGACTGGAGTATTGATGCTGAAAATTCGGCTTTTCATCACATGAATAAATTACATTGTAAAATATATTAAAATGGAAAACAGTTCTTTTAAATTGTGATACATTTTCATATTACTGTTTTTTTCTGTATTTTTGACCAAATAAATGCAGGCTTAGTGAGCATAAAAGACTCAATAAATATTTATATAATGTACTACCCTATTTCATACCAAGTAATATATCCTATGTATTTGGTTAATAAACTACCAAGAATTACTCACCCCTTTTGCACTACAGCCCAGTATATCCATAGAAATGCTCTACGCAAATGCAATAATAGTATTGGAACATTCTTCCATTGTCTCTGGGAATGCCCTTTGGTTGTTGATTTTTGGAATGGTGTTTGTGATAAACTATCTATAATATGTAAACAGAAGGTTACAGCATCCCCACTCATGTGCTTGCTGGGTGTATTGCCCTCCTCTATTTTGGAATACTCGGATATCTTTAAAACTTTACTGATGTTAGGGAGAAAATTAATTATAAATAAATGGGTTGGTACTGAACCACCCCTAATTAAGGACTGTATAATCCTGATTAAAGAAATTATACTTCTGGAAAGGATTGGGAATATGTTAAAAGGTAAATCTAAATCATTCCAGAAGTTGTGGACAATCCCTTTGAACTGTCTTGGCATTGACTATAAGTCTGCTATGTATCCTTAAATGCTCACATGATGATATTGTAATTCTGAACTTGACCACAGTGCTGTTTTTTTATTTTTTATTATTATTATTATTATTGTTTTTGACATTGTATATTGTTAATGCTTCACTTATTCACTTTTGTCTACGCTAATTATTTTGGAAAACTCAATAAAAAAAAAAGAAAAAAGAAATGCTCTACACATGCTAGGGTTGGGCGATGTCTACAAAATTGGCATTGGACGATGTCAACAGTGAAACATCGCGATGGACGATGACATCGGGGGGGTGGGGTTTAGTGGGGATAGGGGGTAAAGTGCAGACAGAAAACTGCTGCCGCGTTCTATTTATGACATGCTGACACAAATTTCAATGATTTTCAATGAAATATATATTTTCCTCCCATCTCGTATTTATTCCCTTTAGGGGTTCCGTATACACGTCATTTTCTTTCCGAACACGGTATTGGGATGCGGCAGATTGCAGGGGTATGGGGCGGGGGATCACGATGCTGGCTCAACATCGTGATGTCTATCAGCCTTCGGCGATGGACGATGGCATCGTCTATCGGCCCAACCCTAACGCATGCTTTGTTATAACGATGAAATTATGTATTGTGTAGATACTGTCATACCGGATATAAAAGCAAAGAGGGGAGTCTTTCTGCCTTCCCTGCTCTTTCCCCGATTACTCCTCTCCCATCAGTTACTGTTCAGGTCGAAAGCAGAGACCGTGTAATAGAGAGAAAAACCGAGTGAGAAAGAGAGGGGACCCTCTGCAAAAGCGTCTCTTAGCATGCTGCCAGTATATGCTGTGAATGCAGGGGCCCGGGGCCAGCGCTGTTTTAAGCCTGACTTCTGAGAGTAGAGGTCTGCTCTCTGCACCAAACTTCACTCGCAGACCCTCGGGCTGAGAGCGCTCAGGTCACCTTCACTAAGCTCAGATCAGACAAGAGAGCGAGGAAGCAGGGGAATAAAGCAAATGAGCGCAGTAACTCTTCCAACGGTAAGAGCCGGTGGGTAGTGGCGGTTCATTCAGAACGGAGCAAGTTCTCGCACCGAGTCTATTGCGTCGTGACCCCCGTGGGGAGCACTCTGCGCTCCGGCCCCTTTGGACAATGAACCTTCACCTTGCTGCCATTGCTTATGGACTTTTCTGATGTGGCTGGCTGAAAGGATGGACCATATACTTTGATCTGCGCATGGCTTGGCTGATTGGTTGGCTGTATGTACATGCCCTGGTGTGCCCTAACACTGTTGTCATGGGAACTGAGGAAATGGAAACTAAACAAGTCTTTTTTTCAGTGCTGGAAAGGAGGGGGAATCTCCCATCTCTCTCAATGCTGGTGTTGACATCGAGACAAAGGTCTATTATTTGCACTCTATGTACCAGAACTGAAATCTCATAAGCGAGATACACCTCAGGGTTACATGAAGGTGTTTTATTGTTGAAGGATTTGTTTAGCAGGTTTTGTGGAATTTAAATATTTTGAATGAACTTGAGTCCATTGAGACATTTGCTTTTGTTTGCTTTGATTTAATTCATGAGAATTCCTGCAGTAGCAGTTGTAATTGATCGCATATTATTTGTGGTTGCCATTTGCAACGCATTAAACTAAGAATTTTTATGTCTCATGGTGTTTTCATTTATAGGAAAAGTCTTTTGTCCCCTTTTGTCTGGTAAATCACTTTGTTTTAGTTTTTTTTCCTTTGATTTTATGGTTTTGTTTTCCCTTTTTACAATAAGCAGCAAATATTTTGGTATATGCTCGCACTGAGATGGTTTGAGTGCACGCACATGAAACCTGTGCACATACAGCCGCTTCTCGTCTCGTTTGTGTCTTAAGTGAACCTAAATAGTTGAGAAAGAAAACACGTGTATCAATTTATTAGATCTGTTTATTTGGTCTTAAAGTGACAGCAGTCTAATAAACCTGCTGCCGTCTGTGTCATTAATGTTAAACAACAAAAGAAAGAAAATCTCACTTTTGTAATTTTAATAGGAATATATCCACATTTAATTTACACAATGAAGACTATACATGACATTTTTTTTGTACACGACATACAATTTAGGTAGTATTTATTATTTCTATTGCTAGAAATTTTTCATGTAGGTCTATTTAATTTCTTTCTTTGTTATTTTGTAGTTTTTTGTGATATCAAAATTGATGAAGAATTTTAAAATTTCAATGGTATCAAATATTTTAATATCATAACCTTATTTAAAGCAAAAATGTATATTATCATGAAAAAAGATATGATATAATGTTTTGGTCATATTTACCACCTCTATTTGTTTTGCTTTGCTTTGTTTTGTGTTTTTAGTATTTTTTTTTGTTTAGTTTTTGTTAAGAATTAGTGTAAGGTCTAACAGGTGTACAAAAAAAGCCAAACAAAATTATATATGTGTGTGTGAATATATATATATGAACGGGGTCATTTTTTATAAATTCAGTTATTATTTTTTCTTGTGGAGTGTATATATAAACATCTGTTATGTTAAATAGCTTATTCAGGGCAGTACTAAATAAAAAATAACATGCAATTTTCATGAGCTCTCTTATTTTGTTAAAATTATTAACATATTTGCATATTCTGCAAAGTGTATGTAAACTTATAAGCACAACTGTATGTGTGTGTGTGTGTGTGTGTGTGTATAATAATATATTGATTTTAGCCTGGTCAGTGATGTTTTTTTTAATGCTAGTTGCATCATATTACAAAATTCATCTTTTTTGATTGGTGTAATGGCCATTGTTCCCTTTGTGAAGTAAAATAAAACAAAATGAAAAAAAAAAAAAAAAAAAAAGAAAAA
>NW_015651483.1:66121-77164 GCF_001515625.1 Sinocyclocheilus rhinocerous
AAAAAAAAAAAAAAAAAAAAAAAAAAAAAAAAAAAAAAGTAAAAAATGTACTTTTTTATTTGCAACTATGCCAGTAGGCGAAAGGCGAAAGCTTAAGTGAACAAACTTAATTTGATTTTAATTTAATCCATAGTTATAATATTTGTATGCCATAGTATATCCATAGTTATCCAAGGTACATCAAAGAACATCATAATAATACCATGGTACTTTTTGTACATTTGTTGTAACTAAAGCTGTCAAGCTTGCAGTGTCTCTTTTGTACTGAGCTGAAATATCTGTTAGATTTGAGGCGCTAATGGGCAGTCGGGCGAGCTGTTGTTTGCAGTTTCCAGTTTTCAGATCTCTTTGGTCATTTGTCACAAATCTCACCTGAAATATCTTGCTGAATTCCCCTCATTTCAAAGCGCTCCTCAAGAGCTTAAGCAAAACCGGTTGCAAACTTTCTGTTTGTGAACGGTAAAATGTAATTGATTCTTGAGCGTAAGGGAAGTTCACTGGCAGCCCCAACGGTACCCTGTTCGAGTAGTTTGTTGTGCTGCAAAAGAACAGATCAGATTTTCCATTGTAAAAAAGGTTGCATCATTGTTATAACATCATTTTTGTATGGAAGCCTGAAAAGAAAGGTGATTGTGGCTTTGCATCTCACAACTTCTTATAATTATGGGAAATTAAGTCAGATATTTTATTTCTCGCTATTGTGACTTTATATCTCATGGATGTGACTTTATTTCCCATAATTGTGAGAAATCAACTCACAGTTGTGACTGTTTCTCCTAATTGCAACTTTATATTTAAGTGCAATTGTGTTTCACACAATGACTTTATAACTCACAATGTGACTATAAACTGCACAATTGCGGGCTTAGCCTATTTCTTTTATCTCAGTTATGTTTTATTTTTTACTCTGAAACAGAGTTGCCTTATCTTTTTTTCTATTTAATTCGTCACAATGACTTTCTTCACCATCTTTTGAGTATCCAGGATTCTGAACTTGATTTTCTTCTTTAAGAAATTTTGAGTGATTGGATCAAGTTCACTTAATGCTTTAACTTGCTTTGGCTTATAATTCTAACCCAGCAATTAAACTTTGGTAGAAAAGTTAAAGGGGAGTGATTTATGTATTTATAAAATACAATATTCTTAACACTTTAAAGTAGAGGTCGACCGATTCATCAGTTTTGCCGATTAATCGGCACCGATAGTTGATTGGCGGAACTATCGGTTATCGGCAAAAATCAATGCCGATAGTTTTCCGGGTTGCGTCCGTTGCTGGAGTGGCTGAGAAGGGTCCGCTTCCATTATACAGTACTGTGTGACTTCTCCGAGAACGCATCGCTGTGCTTTTGTCCAGTGTGTGACTTGCATATTTTTTATTTTTTTTGATTAGATAATCATGCAGTGTTCTAAAATAGAAGCAAATAAAGTGTGAGAGTACGCATACAATATCAATAACATACGTATGTAATTTTAATGCTATGGCCTTGTGTAGATATTTAAAGATGGCCATCTTTAAGCATGACTGTTGAAATTAAATGGTAATACTTTACAGTAAGAGTCCTTTTGTAATATTAATGAAAGCTGTAAAAGTATTGTTCCTAGTGTGTTCATTTCATCATTTACTATTATTAATAGGCTATATTTTTACATTTTAAAGTTTCTTTTTTTACATGAGTAAACTATGAAATAACTTTAATGATCAATATAATAATTAATATTAATATGTTTATTCATTTACAAAGTATGGTTCAGTACTGCTACTGCTTTTTTAAAAATAGTAAAGCTCTGTTTTAGTTTTCGTTTACCATTTTAAAAACTATCGGTTGATTAATCGGTATCGGCCAGTGTGGTCCAGCCTAGCTATCGGTATCAGTAAAATCCACTATCGGTCGACCTCTACTTTAAAGCAATGTTGTTTATATCACTTTAAACTGTATTATCATTTACTCACCCTCATTTCATTCTAACCCCATATTATTCCTTCCTTCTGTGGAACACAGAATGAATGAACATCCGTTTTCCATAGAAGGAAAGTGAATGCTCATTTGTACTGCCAAGGTCCTAAAACAACAACAACAAAAAACAGTAGCCCATATGACTTGTATGCCATATTTCAATTCTTCTGAAGCCTTTGGATTGAACAGACAGGATTCAAGTTTTTATTCATCTCCTCTGGAGACCTAAAAATCTAATGTCTGTGCTCAGTTAAAAACAAATGTTCATAAATGCTGCTAATTTGACTGGTGAGTTTAGCTGAAGTAGTTTGTCAACTCTGTAAAGTTTCTCCATTGACACTAATATACTATGAATTTTGAATTTGAGTAGCTTAAGCTTGAATAAACTGCATTTGTAAAATGCATTTGTTGAGAGCGTCTCAACTCTGTCTTCTTTTTCCTGTTTGCTGATCTCACCCCTGAAATATGGAAGTGGATTCCCGTTCTCATGCTGATTTTTCAGTCTCATTTCTCTTTGGGAGTTCACAGAGTACACATTTGTTTCATGGGAACAAATATCTACAAATATAAGAGAGTAACTTAACATGCAGTGATTTTAGCCTCATGTATTTGTTGATCCTGCAAACCAGACAAACTTTTACTTTAGTTTATGTTTACTGTAGTACTGGAGGCTTATTTTTTATAAAACCAAAATTACGATATGACTGTGCAATTATCAAATCGCAAAGACTGTGATTTGTGTAAGTGGATATATGTGCTGCATTTTTCGTAGTAAAACACATGAGCATGAGCAGCTTATGATCTGTGTTTTCTGTCTCTCATAGCGACTCTCAGAGTAAATGCCTCACAAACTTGTGATGAGAAGCTCCTTATAAACAGTTGTTAAAAAAGAGGAGCTTTAAGAGCTTCTTGCAGTTTCCTGACAGAAAATAGCTTGAGGATGTAACAATTGAAAAGAAAGTAATTATGACTTCTATAAATATTCTTGTTGTTAAATACTATTATTTTATTTCCAATTATTATTTCATATTTTGTTTAATATTTTATTTAAGAATAATAATTATTATAATTCTATTTTTCTTAAATACTTCATTTTAAATACTTAAATATTTGAGTTTACTGTGAAGTAATAATAAAACAAAATTCTAACTTTTTTACATTATTATTGACTTATATTGATATATAATCTATATAAAACCTTAAAAAATAAAATTATTTTAATTATATATATTTTTAAATAGCTCTATTTTATAGTGAAATATTGCAGTCGTAATTTCTTATTTTGTTTAATAGTTTTAGTTAGTTTATTATTATTATTATTATTATTATAATCATATTGATATATAATTTAAAAAAAAGGCTGAATTGTGCAGCCCTACAAACAAGCACAAACATAACCAAAACAAAACAAACAGACCTTTAGCTTTTTTTATGGCATTTTAAATCGGTTTTTATTACAAAAATTGCAATTGTGTGTGAACTGCTTGTCCACAGATGCAAACTATATAAGAGCTCCAATTAAGCCTTTTCAATTTTTTCCCCATAAAAACCATCAATCACTTCACAGAGTGTTGTGTTTTCTCGTGTCTCTGCAGGAGCCGAGGGCTGCATGGGTCCAGTGGTCATGCCCCCAGGGAAGAAGGCCGAGGGCCCCAGCAGCGGAAGCGTGGTGCGGGGTCTGAGTCAGCTCTACCAGGACACCGAGGCAGCTGACCTCTCTCTGGCCCTGTCTGCCTCCCTCAGCCGGGCCGAGGACGAGGAGCTGACCAGCCTCAGCTGGCTGCACGAGAGCACGGATCTTCTGACCAGCCTGGGCCACTCGGGCCTGCGCAGCGTCAGCCCCCTGCAGGACGCTAACGGTGGCCGCGAGCCCTCCTCCTCGCCGTCGTCCTCCCCTGAGCCCAGCGAGCCACCCTACCACCTGTCCACGGGTCCCAGCCGCAAACCGCCCTACTCCTTCAGCTGCCTCATCTTCATGGCAATAGAGGACGCTCCCTCCAAGCGACTTCCTGTCAAAGACATCTACGGCTGGATACTGGAGCACTTCCCCTACTTCGCCAGCGCCCCCACTGGCTGGAAGAATTCAGTGCGTCATAATCTGTCGCTAAACAAATGCTTCAAGAAGGTGGATAAGGATCGCAGTCAGGTGAGGGCTTGTGTTTCTCTGAGGTTAACTGAGGATCAAGATGTAACAGAGCCGCCTGTTTTATTGGAATGCACACTTTCATCTTCCTGAGTGATTTTCCATCAATAGTTCATCATCCTGATGGCTTTTAAATACGTCACCCAGAGGCGTTCACATGTTCTTGAATGCTTTTCCTTTCCATTTACAGTCTAGGAGTTATGAAAACTTAGCTTTTACCTTCATTATTGGGCCACTTGGGTTCATAATAAAGAAAAAAAAAACACATTTGCCAACTTCTTCGAAATGTGCTATTTGTATTCATGAAGTTTTCATATGAATTTGACAAATTTTTATACAAGTTTCAGTAACTGTTTCAATTAAATTATTTAAAAAATGTCAAGTTGTACTATGCTAATAACATTTTCCTTACACGTTGAACACATAATCTAAATAATTATTTCCAAGTTTTTAAATATATATTTAATATAAATGTAAATTGAATGATTAAAGTATGAATAAAAACAAATTAATGAATTATTAATTCATAAATATCATTAGCACATGACATTTTTACAACCAAACCTGTCATAAAAAGGTCAAATTATATGATATTTCGCACAGTCGTTAGGGTCTGCAGGGGTCTTTTCTATGATATCATATCCTGTTTAATGTTTGTTTGTTTTTTGCATGTTGGTTGAACCACATGAATTTTGTAGGTCACATCACATGACTTTGCAGACAAACGTTTTTCAAATATTAATAGCAGTGAAGCAGTATTGTTAAAATATTTTGTATTCTCTAGGAGGTAATAATAAGAGGTTATGCCAAACTACTTAATATTTTTTTCACATTGTCCCCCACAAAAAAAAAAAAAAAAATTTTTACACTAATAAACAAAATTAGACAAAATAAAATAAACAAAAATGAATTTTTATACGGACATTAAACGTCTCAATGTATGAATTGCATTTTAGCATATTTTTAAATAAATGAACAAATAGGACAGAACAAACGAGCAGCTTGTCATTAACCTATTAAAGCAGTATTAACCTTAAATCAAAGTCCAAATTGAATTTATGACAAATGAGTTCTAAGTCAACAAAGGCTTATTATTATGGTTTGTTTCTAAGAGATTTTATGAATGTGGGCTGTGGATATGTAAACAAGTCCATGATTATAATCAAAATATAGTACAACTGTAATCAATGCGTGACTATAATCAAAATGCAATCAAGCTTTTTTTTTGTTTAGAAATGACAAATAACGTTAAAATCGTACATTGACATCAAAACAGATGAAAAGATTAACAAATGGCACCGTTTGCTCTGGCAGAGTGTGTTTGTATTATTATGTATGTGTGCGCCTGTAAGAGTGTGTTTGTACCTGTCCTAGCCGTCATCCTGTCATTTGGTTCTTAACTACGACCGAAAGAGTTTTCCATGTATATGTATTCCCATAGCAACCTAGCTGTAGTTGACATGAAAAGCATGCTGTTTCTGTAGCAACAGCAAAACTGATTGGCTGCGTTGCTATGTGTGCGAGTAGATCTGTATATGTGTGTGTGGGTAAAATGTGGGAGCATTTCAGAGAAGTGGCATGAAGCACAGTGATCTGTTTTGATGGGTAAAGTTCAGGTTGCTTGACCAGTTGTATCACATTTCACCGAGTACAAAATAAAGTAAATCTCTGGCAGAAGACCAAACTAATCTACTGAAATTGACATGCAACCCTTCTAATATAGACTGTTATATATAGGCAACATAGGCTGGGATATATATATGGGTTGTGATATGTAGGGAATTAACTGAATTAAATTTGAATGTATATGTGTTTAATTGTTTAATTTAGTTTAATTTTCCACTCTGATTGAAACGGGGAAATGTTTTTTTTCTTCTTTTTTTCTCAAGATTTTTTACTTAAAAGATATGTTGGTCTCTCAATATACTTAAATCATTAATAGCTTCTTTTGATTTGTTTAAAAATGGTATTAAATCTCACACACTTCAGAAGGGTGTGTGAAGGAGAAGGGCAAACTAGTGGTTTAACGGCAGACTAAGTATAATGATTCACAGTGTGTTGCTCAATAGCAGATGTTTAGACACTGAATGCTGAGGTAGATCAGTCCCAGCTTTCTTACAAGCCTCAGTCGTCAAAGATCCAGCCAGACACCACAGGTTAAAGATAACAAATGTGTCCGCACTTCATTTTTTGCTTGAGTACTAAACATATGCAATTTTCAGTGCTCTGTGTCTGTGTGTGTCTGTGTTTTAAAGGAATCATAATTTACACTTTTTAACACTTTTTTTTTTTCCCCCTGAAGTCCACTTATAATGTTAGTCAAGGTTGCTTAAGCCAAAATCTAATTTTACATGACCGTTTTTACCCTCTGTCTGACACTTTTAATTAAGCAGCCTGTTTTTTGTTTCTGTACCTTTAAGTATTCTGTATGCAAATGTTATAATTATTAACCCAGGGGTGTCCATGATGCTTGGAGAAAACATTTTGTTAATGTTCCCAATCGTCTCAGTTTAGCTGGCACACAACCCTCCAAAGCAGGCTCATGGAAAGTCATTCTTCATCCAGGTTTTTTTGAGCCAATCACGTGAGCTGTAAAAGCCATGTGGCTAAACACTCCGAAAGTTGCAAAATTGTGTTGCAAGAACGCTGATTGGTTGATGGCACAAAAATAATGCACACAGACAGTCCCAAACCCTTGAAGTGGTGACTGTCCGTTACATACTTTTAAAGAGCTTGGCAAAAACATCTACTATCATGTAATGAGTAATTTGCTGTTTTCTATTTTGTAAGAATACGTGGCAACCTTTGAATCACTGTAGATGGAGATGCTTTTCAGGTCCAGATGTTGTGCACTGTAAAAAAAAAATGACTGCGATTTTAACGATTGTAACTGTAAAAATGCTACAGTAAAAACCTATTAATTGGTTAGCGGTAAATTCCCCTACTATATACAGTGAAAAACTGTATTGGACATTACATGTAATTTTACGGTAATATACAGTTTATGAAAGTGGAAAAAGAATGTATAAGTTACAGTGAAAAAACTTAAATTGACATTCCCACAATTCCCTGCTTTGCATTTCACATTTGATTTTTTCTTGTAACTGTTTCTTAGTTTTTTTCTTATCAGTTGTGTACATTAGGGTTGTATGTTACATCTAATGTTGTTAAATTAATGTCCATTGCATTATTTCAGTTTCATGTGTTACCATGATGGTGTTTAGTGTTTGTGTGAATGACACTGTGCACCTTCTACAATATGTTATTATTTAAAAGCTGCTTGTGATGGGCTTTGGTTCATCGTGTGACTTTCTTTTCACCACCTGCTTTTGTTGGTTATCAGTGTATTACAATGGTACAAAACAGATTTCAATACTTCAGTAGGTTGGTATATTAACATTTATATCAGTTATACGGTTTTTAAATGTAAATTTAGTTAAATCTGTAAAAAACTAAAATGTTGCTACCATATTGTTTACGGTACATTTTCTTACAGTGATTGTTGCAGGAGGGACTAACTTCTAACCAGACAAACCTTGACCCCTCTCTTTGTGCAGGTGTACTGAAGAAGCATTAATATAATATATAGGGTGTCATGTCTAAATGAGGTTGTGTCAATAGAACCATGAGGATTTCTGAAGAAGCCATTATTGCAGCTTAGTTTCCAAAAGTGGAAAATCCAGTTTTCCATGATTTGACCCCTTTAACATTCGTGAAAATGTGTGTATACTTTATAAGCCATGAGTAGAAACCCTCTCTTTTAAACATAGGCAATCATGTATTCTGACTCTCTGAGCGTAGAGTCTGTGGCAGAGATCTGCTTTCCTCATTTACCACGGTTGGGAAAGATTAGCACATGGGTCTGGGCTGGTTTTAAAGCGCCATCATTGTCTCCATGTAGACTGAGATACTCGTGCCAAACCCTCCAACCATCCCTCTCTTCTACTTGTTGCCTTGGAGACCAGTGAAACCACAGGTGCATGTCTGCTCCTCCTCTGTCTCCTATAGAGAGGGGTCGTGCGGCTCTGGCAGGCAGGTGAACTGGAGCCGTACCCGGATGCCGTGCCGGAGCTGGTGAATGATGTACGTCAGTCTGTGATGTTGTTTTGCAGGCGTGTTGATAGCTAATTGAGGGCAGATGGAAGACTGGTGGGGGAAGTTATGAATGAAGTCATGGGGAGTGTATTTGAATTACCCTGCACCCCTGGTGGAAACGGCACGCTGGGCCAATGGCTCCTCCAGCAGTGTGAAAAACACAAACACACACATAGATACATGAAATAAAGTTGCTTCCCCCAACCTTTTGGCAATTGCCAGCTTGTCGGCCCGTCTAATCAAACCTTTCCCTTAATTGTCTTGCGTAGTGTGTCGGTAAACACTGCTGATCATTGCTATAGCGTCTGTTCTGTAACTACGATAATATCAGTGTGCTTTCATCATCCCGTCTCACTTATTTTTGTGCTTAATTCGAAGCCGAGATCAAAGCGGCACAGGTTGAATTTCATGCCTTGTGTGAGTTGTGTTTTTTGGTAAAGTGAAATGTGGCTCTGGAAGCCCCCGATGGAGGGCAGACAGCTTAATTAGGTGGAGAACGGCTTCTTTGATCTAAAAATATATGCCAGTGTTGCCTGTTGAGGCAGTTTTAAAGGTGCCTCTGTATTCACTAGACAGCGAGGGTCTCGAGTGCTAAGTCTAATCCTCCTCCCCACTTTTTCTCAATACTTTGCAAAAATGTACTCGGTGATAATGTACAGTTTATTTCAAAACAAACTTTGAAGGTTCTTGAGAGCATCAGGCTAAAGTCAGTCTATTTCAAATCTGCGTTTAGAGTAGGGCTCTTTAAGACTTTAGTACCAATTCCATTTTAGCCCACCTTGCAAGTAAAGGTCCTTGCACACCGAGTCCGAAATTTTCCTATGCGTTTTTTCGTATTCGTCATCCTAAAAATTCGTCACACACAGAAACCTTGCACACTGAGTCCAATGCGTATTAATTAATCCGTTGGGAAAAAAATTGGCAAAACAGTACTAAATGGAGTCTTCAAGCAGTGAGGATGATTTTGTTGTCCTCTCGCTTCTTGAAAAGAAAAAAAGAAAGGAAATATTGGGTCCATCCAATCCTGAGATATAGAGAGGAAGGAGAGTCCCCCTTCATTATTAAAGAGCAGTAGGATTATCCCGGGCGATTCAAAGTTTACTTCAGGATGTCAGTTACTCAGTTCGATGCTCTGCTAGAGATACTAGAGCCACATATTAAAAAGAAGACCAACAATTTCTGTGAACTCAGTGTGCAAGGATCTATACAGTGCTTTGTGCTGCTTCTTTCTTAGGCTGTGTTTTCAGTGAGATTTTTTATGTGAGATTTCAGTGGCAATTTGGATAGATGTAATTGAGAGACGTGGTGCGCTGCAAACGAGAACCAATCAAAAGTATCAGAATAGCATCGCTCTACTGAACAGCCATTAAATGGCAGGAGCCATTGTGCACATCAAAAACAGGCAAAGCAACAAATTAATATTATTCAACATATCCTAGCTTTTTGCAGAAAATATTGAGATGTAACCCCCTTTGTAGGCCTAATCGTTGACATTTTCATAAAAAACTGTAATTCAATTAAACATTATTTTTCCTCAGTAACTGTAATGGATTACAGTTACTTTTTTGTAATTAATTTACGTAATGCCGTTACATGTAACTAGTTACTCCACAACACTGACAAGTTGAGGTCCACTTCACTCTAGGGGTGGTCCTTAGCTCCAACCCAGATCAAACTCATTTGCCTATAGTTTTCTAGAAATCCTGAAGACCTTGATTGGATTGCTTTGGTGTGTTTGATTAGGGTTGGAGCTAAACTCTGCTGGAAAGTGGATCTAGAGTGTCAGAATGGGGTTCTGATATTACGAGATACCCTTGCTATAAAGTATCTCGTAATATTGTTAATCTTGATAAAGATATCAAAAGATTAAAGCTGTATCATGACAGTACTTTGTCTTTTTTGTGTTTCAGAGCATAGGAAAGGGTTCTCTCTGGTCTATTGATCCTGACTACAGACATAATCTGATTCAGGCGCTGAAGAAGACTCCATATCATCCATATTCCCCTCGGCTTCCAAAACCTTCTACCTCCCCATCTGCCTCTCCTCAGCAATACCACAGGTAACGCCTCAATTTATCACTCAGGTTTTTTTAAATTTTTTTGGCCATCCATTTATTTTTCCTCTCTTTTCTTTTCCTCTGCACCTACCAGTTATTGCTTTTTTCCCTGTTCGTCAGTTTGTTTTCTTCTGGTACTTTCATTCACACTTTCCATTTTGTGTGGCCCTGAAAATCCTAGTCCAGACTTTTCCGTTTCTAAATAAAGGAGCATGAGCACAAAAACCTGTATTAGTGTGGAATAACAAAATGTGACAGAGAGGACGTTAACTTTACCATGGCATGAATAATTTTGACCTTAAAAGAGCTTTGGATTAAACAAATCTTCTCTTTATCTTTAAGAAAGAGAAAGATAGGAAGCTCGAAGGGAAGAAAGATCACATACAAGCCTTTCTTTGGTGGCCTCTCTTATGACCTTCCTGTGAAGAACACATTGGTCCAGTGTGTAAGGGTTTTGGGTCAGTTCCTCACTCATTCTTGAACACTCTGTCAGCAACTGGACATGGTCCTCTGGGGAATCTGGGATGTAAAGAAACGGCACGCGCTTGCCCTTCCTGAGTCGTTTCTTCTCCTCTGCTGTTGCTGTGACGACCAGAGTACCTCCATGGCAACACATGCATAAGACAGGTGAAACAGTAGCACAAAGCTATTTGTCTGGCAAAAGAAGAAAAAAAACACAGAGATAGGACAGACAGTTAGTGCTAAGAAATAGATTATAGGCTTAGCAACACTAAACTCCATAGCAACAGAAAATGTCGGGTGCCTGTTTTCTTGCTTTTTCCTTGATTTCCCCC
>NW_015651483.1:80445-82675 GCF_001515625.1 Sinocyclocheilus rhinocerous
ACTTCCTCTTGTGGGATGAAGGAGCTGCTCTCAGTAGTTTGTGGTCTTTAGTTCTCTTTTGGGAAATGAAAGTCAGTTACTGTGTAAACAGTTGTACAGTCCATTATAGTTGTTCTGTTTACACAAACAAAGCTTTTTTGCTTTCATTTTGCAAGTGGCTTTTTTCATCAATTGTAGACTCTTAGAGGCAAACAAGTGAACAAGGTTGAGCCTAGTTAGTACCTGGATGGGAGACCTCTTGGGAAAACTAGTGGCACTTTTCCACTGCATGGTACGGCCCGGTACGGTTCACTTTTGGGGGATTTTCCACTGGGTACAGTGCCTGGTACTTTTTTCAGTACCACCTCGGTTGAGGTTCCAAGTGAACCGTACCGTTACCCTTTCTTTAACAACCAAAAAATGGCTGTTTCGTGGTCTGTTGAGGAAGAACAGACGTTCCTCTCGTTGATAGCAGAGGAGCGGATCCAGCGAGAGCTTGATGGGGCGACGCGGAATGAAAAAGTTTTTCAGGAGTCGCGGCAATAGAGGCGGCGCAACTATAACGACATGTGAATAATCCCGCCCACTCTAAAGCGGCACTAAACTGCAGTGGAAATGCAAACCGAGCTGAGCCGTGCCGAGTCGAGTCGTACCACGCAGTGGAAAAGCGCCATAAGTTGCTGCTGGAAGAGGTGTTAGTGAGACCAGCAGGGAGTGCTCATCCTGTGGTCTGTGTGGCTTCTAACGCCCCAGTATAGTGATGGTGACACTATATTGTAAAAAGCACCATCGTTCGGAAGAGATGTTAAACCGAGGTCCTGACTCTCTGTGGTCATTGAAAATCCAATGGCACTTCTTGTAAAGAGTTGGGGTGTATCCCCGGTGTCCTGGCCAAATTCCCTCCACTGGCCCTTGTCAATCATGGCCTCCTAATAATCCCCATCCACTTGATTGGCTCTATGACTCTCTCTCCTCTCCACCTGTAGCTGGTGTGTGGTGAGCGCACTGGCGCCGTTGTGCTGTGGCTACCGTCGCATCATCCAAGTGAATGCTGCACACTAGTGGTGGTTGAGGAGAGATCCCCTCATATGATTGTAAATCGCTATATAAATGCCCCATCCATCCATTAAACCTGATACTCCAAATTTATTCTCTGTTGCTGTAAAAAAAGTTATGGCAGCTTATGCTTTTACATTACTTTAACTCATCAAAATAAGTTGAGTGAAGTAAAGTGTTTCAGTTGAAATAGGATGGATTTTTTTTTTACATTGTGGAAATATGATAGCTTAAATAGTGTTACATGGTCCAAGCTAGTTTAGATGGTTTATTTCATAAAAGCAGTTATAGCTATTTTTGTTTTTTCCCTCTTATAGTGCCACCAAGTGCCAAGCTCCACAATTTTTTTAATGTGACCTCAGATTCAGCTCATACATATGTGTTCTGAGTCTGATGAAGATATCTCATTCCGTTCAACAGTTATAAGCATTTTAGTAAAAGCAGCCAAAGTCCCTTTCGAACATTTTGGCGTCCCTTTGCGATGGTGAGTTGAAAGTTCAGCTGTTTTTTTTTTTTTTGATAATTATTGATATTCACTCTCTGGAGAATCTTTCTGCTCTGGTTTGGTTCCGATCGGGCGAAAATTCTAGGATTAGTTCCCAAAAGTAAGGTTCTCAAAAAATCCAAAATACCTGAAAATTTCGCATTTTGTCCGGCATGAGCCAAGGATTCCAACAATAAGACACTTGATCCTGTGATTAACGGTTTAGGGGTTAGGAGAGATTTCATACTTTTGACCGCTATAGCGCCCCTGTCAGGCCGATTGGGGTGAGCCTTGGTTACGTTGTAGATGGTGTGAGTACTACCGTCCCTTCAAGTTTAAAGTCTCTATGACTTACAGTTTGGTTTGCCCGAACAGTTCCACTTTGAAGATTGCTGATCCTTGGCCATTCTAACAATTACAATAGGGTTTCAGCGCTATGCACTTGAACCCCTGATTAAACCCATGCATCGATTGTTTAAAGGGGTCATATGATGCGATTTTCAATTTTTCCTTTCTCTTTGGAGTGTTACAAGCTCTTGGTGCATAAAGAAGATCTGTAAAGTTTCAAAGACTAAAGTCTCAAATCCAAAGAGATATTCTTTATAAAAGTTAAGAGTCAGCCACACCTACCTAAAACGGCTCGTTCTAACACGCCCCCACATATCTACATCACGATGTGGGAAGATTTGCATAACACAGCCCAAATGTTCA
>NW_015651483.1:82946-86318 GCF_001515625.1 Sinocyclocheilus rhinocerous
ATTTTTTTTTCTCGTCGCTCCGGCCAGGTCAAGGCACCACAGTATGTTAAGGGGCGTAACATTTCCGTCACATGCTTGAGGTATTCGGCCAATCACAATGCACTGGATAGCTGGCCAATCACAGCACACCTCGCTTTTTCAGACCGATGAGCTTTGTAAAAATCGACGTGTTTCAGAAAGGCGGGGCATAGAGGAAAAACAATGTACAGTATGTGGAAAATAATGTGTTTTTTTAACCTTAAACCGCATAAACACATTTCATTACACCAAATACACAAAATACTGTTCTTTTTAGCAGCATCATATGACCCCTTTAAAATAAGATCAATAACATGCATTTAGAAATAAGATTGGGTGAATTGTCATTTCATGCCGAATTTAATGTGTTGTAATGAGTGGCAATGCTGAACTCAAAGTATTATTATTTTTTTTTAATAATGTATAGTTGTATACATCTAATGCATTTATTATGCAATTAAAACTGCTCATACTCAATTACAAAAATTTACATTTTATGACAGTGGGATACATTTTACAACATTAGGATAATGAGATAAGATAAATGTGATGTCAGTCTGCTCATCTGTGAATCTCAACACCCCCAGCTGTTCCTATCACTTAAAAAAGTGATGCTCATGGTGAGTTTGAGGATCTGATTTCAGGACTAAAAGAGTGAGTCAATCTAAGTTAAAGGATAATATCGATTGTTATTGGAAGAACAAGCCATTTGGATCCATTGCTTTGGACAGTCTATAATGAGTAATCATGGTAAATAATGGGATTTCCAAGCCTCGCCAGAAAGTCTGTACTAGTTCAATTAGATTCTTGCTCCTCTCAACCTCTCAGTCTCCAGTTTGCATTCCACACCATCATATCTCATATACTTCCTCCCCTGCTTTTATCTGACTGATTTCAGAAGTTCATAAAACAAATGTTTTTTTTCATTATGTGATTTTATCACTCAATGCTCTTCACAGTATCTCGATTTACTCTCTCATTCTCGCTCTGTGTTTATAACCCTCAGTCCTCCACTATGGCCAGGAAGTCCACTCTTCAGAAAGAGTGGAGGAGTGCTCTTACAAGGTAAAAGCCCTATGTTTTTTTGTCATTTCTTCTCATCTATTTCTTAAAGACTCCATTATAATCAAAAGTTTTGTGGGTTTTAATCAATTTATTAGCTTTGAAACCATGTACTCCTCGCTGTTGATAAATTAGCCTATAGTGAATATACACTACCATTCAAAAGTTTGGGGTCAGTATGATTTTTTTAAATGTTTTTTTTTTTTTTTTTTTAAGTCTTATGTTCATCAAGGCTGCATTTAGTTGATCAGAAATACAAGAAAAACAGTAATATATTTTACATACGTTTTCTATTTTAGTATATTTTAAAATGCAGTTTATTCCTGTGATATTAAAGCTGAATTTTCAGTATCATTACTCCAGTCTTCAGTGTCACATGATCCTTCAAACATCATTCTAATATGCTGATTTGTTGCTCATGAAACATTCATTATTTTCAGTTTGGAAATCATTTGTGCTGCTTATTTTTGTGGAAACCATGATGCATTTTGTCAGGATTTTTTAATGAATAGAAAGTTTAAAAGAACAACATTTATTTGAAATAGAAATTAAAAAAATATATGGACATGTCTTTACTGTCATTTTTGATCAATTTAATGCATCCTTGCTGAATAAATGTTAATTTCTTTCAAATAAATAAAAAATAAAAAGTACTTAATGTACTTTTTTTTTTTACAATTTACAATCTGTCTTACAAGAAAACAGAACAAAAATATTGATGACTCATCCTGTACTACACAGATTTTTGTCCAATCAAATAATTACAATAAAATAAGCCACCTCCTAATACCACCTGTCACCATCCAGCAAATAAAAATCATGTTCATGGTTGCAACGTAGCCTTTTAGCTTATTAGCCATGTAAAAATATTTTTAAAAAACGTGACGAGTCCCACTCAAACTTCCAGTTTTAATATGAAATATGTCAGAACAGGAAAGAAAACTGTGCCCGTCAAGTGATTTTCATGCGCCCTGTAAAAGCACTTTGCAAGAGATCCTTGACTTTGATTTATAAAAAACCCTCTTTATCACACAAATAGCTGCATTGCACCTACGGATTACCTTTGTAATATCTTGGGAATTATTCTTTTTCTTTTTTTTTTTTTTTACCACTGATTCTCTCATTTCCCACAACTGCTCCTTCATCTCTCTCTTTCAAGTCCATCTGTTCGTCTCTCTCTCTTTCGCTCCTTGTTGGTGTCCCGGCCGTTTAAATGTCCATTCGATTCCAATCAGGGTGCTCTCTTTCCACTCCTCCGCGAGCAGCTTAAATGGAAGGAAATGGATACATTATCTGTCTGTAGTGGCTCCCCTCTCCTCCTCGTCTGCTCTTGATAATGGAATAATGGAGGCAGAGCTGCCTGTGAAAAGTGTCTGAGCAGGGCTATTGGCATTTGAGTGATGTGAATGTCTTGATGGCTGTCTACATAAAAGCAAAGAGCAGTGTGTGTGTGTCAACTGCTCGACCGGACAGTCTTAGCTCAAGGCCACTTCACTTAAGCTTGCTACTAGCTTACAGTTTGTGAGTGGCTGGACACCTGTGAAGGCTAGTGTCTTTTTGCGGTGTCCCTTAAAGCGATAGTTCACTCAAAAATGAAACTTCTGTCATCATTTATTAACTCTCAGGGGATTCACTGGAGAATCACTTTCCATTTTTCTGCCTGCTGTGAAACCAGTAGCGGTGGATTGAATACTATTATTGACCTTTCAACAAATCAGTTGAGCGAACATAATGGCAGTTAATATTTATGGTGAAATAGTTTATAATGTGTCCATCCTACTTTTCACTCACCTTCATGTTGTTCCAAATACAAATGACTTTTTTCCTTTGAGATGTTTAGCAGAATGTTCACGCTGCTCTTTTCCATGCAGAAAGGTGGCAAAAAGCACCTTCAGAAAGTAATTCATATGACTTGCATACTACACTTTAAGTCTTCTAAAGCCATACAATAGCTTGGTTTGAGGAACGTATGACAGGATTTTCATTTTCAGGTGAATGTTTCCTGTGAGGTGGGCAAGATTTTTCTCGGGGTGATGTTCTTCAGATCTTTTAGGGCAGTGGTTCTCAACCAGGGCACCAGGAACCACTAGAGGGCATCAGCACAATTCCAACGGTCCCATAAGATAGCTTAAAGGTGGGGTAAGCGATTTCTGGTAGCCAATGTTGGCATTTGAAATCACCAAAACAAACACGCCCCTACCCCAAAAGGGTCTCGCCCCTATTTTGATAGCTCCGTCCCACACATACGTACGCAACCCAGGCAACGATTAGTTCTGTGAAACAAAGCAAAAC
>NW_015651483.1:86335-108526 GCF_001515625.1 Sinocyclocheilus rhinocerous
GCGCGGGCGGCGCGACAAAATACTATAGAACTCATTATAATCAGTGATGCTGTCTACACCATAGATATATATACACATCTATGGTCTACTGGATGCGGCGCGGCACGACAAATCCCCGACAGAAAACTGCTGCTGCGTTCTATTCATGACGTATTGACACTAGGGCTGGGTATCGTTCAAAAAATTTCGATACCGATACCTTAACTTCGATACCGGTTCCTGAACGATACTTTTTTCGATACCAATTTTATGAAATCAATTTGAACAAGATTACATTATCTTATATATGTATGTGTGTGTGTGTTTTGTTTTTTGTGCGAATGATTTATTCTATTCCCACTAATCTCATTAATACTTTCATTTCAAATTCTTACATTTGATCTATAAATTCAATTATAATAATGCGATTATCTACGTTATCAAATTAAATCATTTACACGGAAAAATACAACTTTTAAATATTTTTGAATATACAAACAAGAAATTATGGTGGAAAAGCTACTTTTCAACTAAATTAAAACGCCAGTAGGTGCCAGTAGTGAGCGTTTAATGAGTGAGTCATTGAGTCGTTCATTCAAACGATTCGTTCAAACGGCAGATTCATCAGATGTTTATGCATGGGCTAATGAAACTTTGACTCAACCGATTCGTTCAAAACACGGAATCAATCAGCAATGAATCAGCTGTTTGCTGTCAGATGCGCTGTTTCCGCGTAAAATGTAGTGACCTAATATTATTGTATTTGCTTATTGAACTGTTTATAGAACTATTAAACAGTCGTAATGGTGAAAACGTTGTGTGATGTTGCCTAACTAACTGTATTTTAAATATAAAAACTTTCCATTTTGAATTTTTACCTCAGGATGCTGAGTTTCTTAGTGTTGCGCGTTTTGATTTCTCCTGGAGAGGCTGCGGGAGCCTCGCCTCAGCAGCGCAACCTTATACTGTCAATAGATACATTATATACATTAGATATCCACTATTCGCCACTTACTCTAAATGTAATAAAATCAGAATAATATTGCGTTTTGGTGTTTACATAGTTATTTTTGGTTACTGATGTTTTAATCATGTTACTTGTCTGGCGTTAATGAAGAGTTAATGTCAAGCCCTGGAGTCTATAACGTTAAGTGCCGGGGCTCAGCCCCAGACGGCCCGGCCCAATTTAAACCCTGGTCTTATGTAGCATGATGCTACAGTGTGCATGAATGGTCACATAACACGCGCTTTCGGTCTTGTAGTATGAACGGACATCTTCATATGATTGAAACTCTACACAGCTCCCGCGCTACTCTCCATTGGAAATGAATGACTTTCGGTCTGTCATTTGTCGGAGATAGTGGAAAGCCGGCTTGAAAAGCAAGTGGAAGCGTCAGTATGACGAGGATCGTTTTCATTTTAAAACAAAAGCGCACCAGTGTAAATGTAGCCTTACAGCTACGGGGGCTGGGACGCATTCACACTAAATACTCACGTGTGAGCCACATCTCTCAGTGTCACAGTCGCGGACCGACTGCGCAGACCTATCGGTGTATTAGGCTATAGTAAGATACCACGAGCAGACTGCTCCGTACGTTTTCGCATCGCTCTCGCGGATGTCAAACACTGATCGATCTGCGCCTTACTGACGTTGATGAGATTAACCCCTTAGGTATCGAAATTTGGTACCGAACGACGAGACAATTTTTCGATACTCGATGGTATCGAGGCAATTCGGTCGGTGCCTAAAAAGTATCGAACTCGATACCCAGCCCTAATTGACACAACGATTTTCAACGGTCGCTTTGTCTCGTCCAGTGTACTAGACAGACTTTAGCTGTTGTGGCGCAGACACGGTGTTACTCACCTATTGAGAAGAAACAAAGCAACCTCGGCGTCCGATCGCAGGCCTTCCACGCCTTGAGTTCTCTGCAGCGCTGGAAAGCTGATCCGATATTTACACGGGTCCTAGTTCTTGCCTTATTGCCTTAAGCTTTCTTTTGTTTCCGCAGACGTTTTTTACTCTTTTGTGTTTTATCCGCCATCTATCTTTCTGATGCTCGGCTCGGCTAATGTCCATCCTGTGCACCGAACGCTCTCTCCTCCACATCATGAGTAGACACTCCCTTACTGCTGATTGGCTACAAGTTTGTTTTGCTAGTCGGCCGAATCAGTTTTCTAAAGCGTTTTTGAAAAATCGCTTACCCCACCTTTAAGTTGATTTAAGATAAGCTATATTTTACCTAAAAACAGCTACAATTCTAGATGTAAACTGACATATTTTAACATATCACATTTTGTTACCTCAGCAGTTGTCATTTCTGTTTTTTTCCCCTATGTTTTATTTTAAATTCACTCGTTTATACAGGTTTTCAAGACTGTGGATAATGAGAGAATTGCAAAAGTGTGATTTCTAGACCTGGAAATGTCACTAGTTAATCATTTCTAATTAATATACATTTTTAATAGTTCGGTCTCTGAAACATTCTATCAGGTGGGAATTTCTGAGAAATTGCAATTTTAATTGTTTTTAAATTAAAATTATATTTTATATTCAAAAAATGGCAAAAAAAATCCCCCTTGTACTACTGGAAAGTTCAGTTTTTGAAAAATGTGAAATTACAGAATATAAATTAATTGTTATTATATAGATTATTTTATTTAATTATCTTAATATATCCTCTCTGTAAACAAGCCACCAAACATTTTTTATAACAAGTGGCTTTGTCGTTATAGCAGAAGAGCCAGAAATATCTTACCGTACATGGGGGGGCCTTTGATTATTGTCTTAGACAATGAGGGGCTTTGAAATCAAAAAGGTTGAGAACCGCTGTTTTCCAGTTCTCCTAAGCATTTCTTTAACATATGTATCAGTAATGTAGATGTTGTATGAGCAAAACAAAAGCACAGAGAGGAGCATAAACTGCCTGTTCTGCAGTCGAATAGGAGTAATGTAATCCAGTCCAGTATATTTTCTCTGTATTGTAATTGGGGTTTGTTTTTCACAGTTCCACAGAGAGTGATACAGCATAGCTCACGTGTTGCTGCTCAGGGGCTCTTTCCGGTTATCAGACCCCTTCCTTTGAGTCCTGTGAGCAAGAGGACCACAGCCGTGAGGTTAGTATATCCTTCTCCAGCAGTGTTGTTATTGTTAACTCAGCTATTGAAATCGTTTTTGGTAATTGAAAAAACCTGAAATAAAATAAAATATTAGATTAAAAAAAAACCTAAATGTTGGCAACTAACTGAAGTGAATATGAAGTTAAATTTAATTTGAAGTACAAACATTTACAAAATGAAATAATAAAACTCAAACTCGAACAAAAATGAAAGCTAAATAGAGATATTAACAATAATAAAAATGGCAAAAGCACATAAAACTAAAATGAAACTGTATTATATAATATGAATAATTACTATAATAGTAAATAAATAATACTTTTCTTGTCTTTAATTCATATAAATGGAGCTGACAGAAGAAAATGCAAATGCAAAGCCGTTTAAAAAAAAAACACAAAATGCGTTTTGTCTTGTTATATGCCATTAAAATGTTTTTTTCAATAAATTTTTTTTTAACATAAACCTTACTAAATTTGGTTAGATATGTGCTTAAAACAAGAACTAATTTAATACAATTTAATTTTAAAAAACTATTTGACCATGTAAAATAAAGACAAAGATCAAATACTGTATTTTGGATGTTTTCCAGTATTGGCTATTTAAATTTGTTTATTTTCCATATTATTACATTTACAGTACATCTAATGCTTACTTAAAATTAATCTTTAAAAACAATAATAACTGAATAGTGCTCTTAGCAAATCTCAGACTGAATAATCATGTTTTATACTGTATATTATATTATTCACATGTAGCATTTTAAATGACTAATTTTAGTTTTTATTATTTAATTTTTAATTGTAATATCAGCCATTTATTGATTACCAGCCATAACATAACACACCATACTATATACCCTGAATACACAGCAAGTCATATTGGATAATAGCATCTGTGTAACTTTAATAATGGTTTGCCTCTCTCTGTCTGCCTTAACAGATCAGCCCTGGGCGACTATCTGACCCGGGGTAAAAACAGTCTGCGCAGTGACTCTCCTCCACCCAGCGATGATCAGCAGGAGGACCACACATACAGCAACTCACAGTCCCTAAATACAAAGGGGGACATTTCTGCCTCCCTCTCCTCCTGCTCCACTCAGGGTTCCCAGGAGGTCACGCTCACTGAGGTCAAGGAGGAGCAAAAAGACTTTCCGCTGGATGCCACGCCACCTCCTTCCCAGCTGCTCCAGCGCAGAAGACTGCTGTGGACCAAAGGTCACCTGCGGACCCCCGGTGACACGCTTCCCCTGAAGAAGAGACGGGCGGAAAAGCTCCTGGTCAAAGAAGAGGAAGACGAGGAGATGAAGGAGGCGGCGGGGTCGTTGCTTCACCTGGCCGGCGTGCACACCGGCGTGAATAAAAACGCTCTGCGTACATGTAAGAAGGAGCTGAAAGAGGAAGCCAATGATTAGCAATGAACGAAAATCCCGTTAACACAGATCTAAATACTTCTGTTCCAGGATATCAGGTGAATTCTAATCAGTTGTTGCAATATCAATAAAATCACTGTTGTCCCTTGTCAAATTTGATTTCTAGGGTGAAAGATTCTCATGTTCATGTTCATGTTGTTTTGTGTGTGTGTGTGTGTGTGTGTGTGTGAAGATGGAAAAAAGCCATAGTAAAATTTAAGTCATTTGAGTGAAAAATGTTTTTCTTTTAATTCATCAAGCCTACCGAACAATTGAAATGAATTAATTATGTTGTAGCAATCCTTCTAGTTCACATCAGAAAGCTGAATGGAGAGATTTTTATACTGCTCTCAAGTGTGCCAAAGATATGAAACCTGTTGATGAAAGTGCAGTTAATCCATGCACACTTAGTAAGACCAATAATAGTTTCAAAAAGTAGTGATACCAACCTATACAAAAAACATCCGATGAATATCTGGGTCAATGACATGACGCTCAGTTGTCTTGGTCTGGGTTTATTGATTGATTTAAAAATACATTAAAAATGCAGTTCATACATGCAATGCGTTTTTTGTGAATGGGCATGGTTTAATTTCTGAATTAATAGTGATAGTTTTTGGGGCATAAAGTTAAAAATGTCAGTTTGATACAGCCGTCCTCATTGAAAGTAGTATGGCATTAAATTTTATTCCTTTAAAGGGGTCATATGATGCGATTTCAAGTTTTCCTTTCTCTTTGGAGTGTTACAAGCTCTTGGTGCATAAAGAAGATCTGTAAAGTTGCAAAGACTAAAGTCTCAAATCCAAAGAGATATTCTTTATAAAAGTTAAGAGTCAGCCACGCCTACATAAAACGGCTGGTTCTAACACGCCCCCACATGTCTACAGCACGATGTGGGAAGATTTGCATAACGCCACCCAAATGTTCACGCAAAGAAAGAAGACTTTTATTCTGGCTGTAGTATTGTTGCTGCCACCATGTCGTGAAGACGCTGTGTGTTTCGTTGTGAAAGCGAAACTGCTTTGTTTGGCCTTCCAAAAGAGGACGATATCTGCTTCGTCATGCCTGGAGCTGATCCGTGCTGGTCGCTGAGGAAATACATCAACTTCGTGCTGTGGATCGCCAGATCGGCTTTCACCGTGGACGAAGCGGTGTCCAGCCCGGGGTCGTCACATGTGGTTGCTTCAAGCCCGCCGCCGCTCCTTCGTCGAATCCGCCGGCCGCCGCTCACTCTAGCCCGCCGTGTGTGACGCTGTGTGTTTCATTGTGAGCGAAAACTGTTCTTTTTAGCAACATCATATGACCCCTTTAAAAAATAATATTTTATTAAATTCATATTGTAATAATGAAATATTTTAAAACAAATTATTTTTGGTCTGAAAAATCAAAGTCATGTCATGCAACAACAACAAAAAAATCATAGGATCCTTGCAAACTCATATGATTGTGTCTGTAAGTTTTAAAGATAATTAAAAATTCATAATTGGGAACACTTATTTTTTTATTTTTTTATTTAATGACTAACGTGTTTTTAAGGTGTAAGGAAAATATTTGTATAATTAACGGTGACACCACATGACATGAGTCATTAAATTGACTCGTATATAAAGATATTGTTATATGTCATTGACCCATTTATTTATTAAGCAGCAAATGTTTTGTATAAAATGGCCTGTGTCCAGTGGATAACAAACGTAATGGTCAAATGCAATATGCCAATTCTCTCTTACATGCCTGGTATTTAAAACATTTCTGCTGTTAGTTCTTATTTGAAGCACACTAAAACTAATCTTTTATGAAGCAATGTGTCACAAATGCCTATTGTGTTGCCAAAATATTGGTGTTTTTTAAGATTCTTTTTTTTTTTATCTTCATCACAATCCAAGCAATTTGTCCTGTCAGGATAACACTGTAAAAAGTTACTCCCTTTGTCCCACAAAAGGCAGTTTTTGCCTGTTTTTCAGTTATATTGCATGGGTGCTTGTACATAAGAAAGAAGTATTTTCTTTTCTAAATGAAAGATCATGTAAGATAGATATTTAGCATGAGGCATGGCTTATTTTCTTACAAGAAAACAGAGAGAGGCGTCTCTTAAAGCGTAGGTTTCTTTCTTTACTCTTTATTTTTTTGAAGTTGTATCTCTCTTCTGCGGCAGACAACTCTTCCAAAGGAAGAGACTTCACGGAAACCCATTAATGAACGGATCTGCCTTGTATTGAATATCAGGTGAAACTGATTTTGCCTTTTTCGTGGTCCTCGGTTTGGTGGTCCTTTTTCAATTCATTGATGTAAGTGTTGAAATGTTGTTAATAATCGGTGTTGGATGACCTATCACTCTGTACACCCTTTAAGGTTGTGCCTGCCTTTAGTTCATGTGCTTGGATGTCTGTTCTGTTCTTATGTAACGGTTCGATACTCTGTCATTTTCATTCGGCAATCTGCAGCATTGATATCATAAACTGTACTGAAATAGTTTGACAAGGAATTAGAATTGGCTTTAGGATAATCCCTTATTAGCGCGATACTTCGCCATCGACCTTGGCTTGTCTGTTTCCTTTATTTTTTGCTTCCAACCCTCATAAACGTGAACTTCATCTGTGAATCTGAATGTCCAAGTGTGCAAGGGGGTCCTACAGTTATCTTAAAAGGAATAGTTCACAAATAGTTTTGGTGAACTCTTCCTTTAATGTTGTTTTGAATGCTGCTAGTGGACATCTGTCAGCGTCATGCATACAGTATATTTGCTACGCAGCATCTATCGCGATGTTTACACTCCACTTCCGCTTTATGTATGAATCGCTTTCTGAATGTTATGTGTCCCCGGGGGAGCGGTGCACAGATATATCAAACATTTGAAAACACTTCAGCTCGATATTTCAGCACCTTTTTTTTAATGGTACGATAGGACTGTTTGTCTCCGGCAGGGGGTCTAGTGATGGAGCGGCACTGTAAGTGTGAGTACGATGTAAAATTAGAGACGTACAGTGGGATGGCCCTACTTTATTTGATCCGCATATAGGCAATAAGCTGCTGCTATGCTGTTTTGCTTTCAATTTATTCCAGTCCCATAATATGCCATTTGTTTTGTGTAGCAAAAACAACTGATTTAATGACTAAGATTCATGCAAATCCATGTAAGACAAAAGGGGGAGAAAAATATGCATGACTTATTTATTGGAAAACTGTCACTGCCTCTGAAATTGTGTGAAATAATATAATGGTTTTGTCAGTGTTGTTGATGTTGTTTGTTTTTGCCAAATATGTTTTGGTCCTTGTACTTCCGTAAGTCACTAGTGGTCTGGTATGATTTTTTTAGAGCACAATGGAATCATGATGAATATGTATTTGACCAAGTCTATTTTCAATACACTCAGATGCCAATGCTGTACGAGTATAAAGCTCAAGGAATTAGAATTGGCTTTAGGATAATCCCTTATTAGCGCGATACTTCGCCATCGACCTTGGCTTGTCTGTTTCCTTTATTTTTTGCTTCCAACCCTCATAAACGTGAACTTCATCTGTGAATCTGAATGTCCAAGTGTGCAAGGGGGTCCTACAGTTATCTTAAAAGGAATAGTTCACAAATAGTTTTGGTGAACTCTTCCTTTAATGTTGTTTTGAATGCTGCTAGTGGACATCTGTCAGCGTCATGCATACAGTATATTTGCTACGCAGCATCTATCGCGATGTTTACACTCCACTTCCGCTTTATGTATGAATCGCTTTCTGAATGTTATGTGTCCCCGGGGGAGCGGTGCACAGATATATCAAACATTTGAAAACACTTCAGCTCGATATTTCAGCACCTTTTTTTTAATGGTACGATAGGACTGTTTGTCTCCGGCAGGGGGTCTAGTGATGGAGCGGCACTGTAAGTGTGAGTACGATGTAAAATTAGAGACGTACAGTGGGATGGCCCTACTTTATTTGATCCGCATATAGGCAATAAGCTGCTGCTATGCTGTTTTGCTTTCAATTTATTCCAGTCCCATAATATGCCATTTGTTTTGTGTAGCAAAAACAACTGATTTAATGACTAAGATTCATGCAAATCCATGTAAGACAAAAGGGGGAGAAAAATATGCATGACTTATTTATTGGAAAACTGTCACTGCCTCTGAAATTGTGTGAAATAATATAATGGTTTTGTCAGTGTTGTTGATGTTGTTTGTTTTTGCCAAATATGTTTTGGTCCTTGTACTTCCGTAAGTCACTAGTGGTCTGGTATGATTTTTTTAGAGCACAATGGAATCATGATGAATATGTATTTGACCAAGTCTATTTTCAATACACTCAGATGCCAATGCTGTACGAGTATAAAGCTGTCTATTTCCTTGGTGTGCAATCATATTGCCAAAGAACAAGATCAAACTATTTCATCAATTCATGTAAATAACCACATTGTCTATATGACAATAAATGTCACATCATGTTGTTACTTTTCCACATATTTCTCCTGAAACTTAAAATAATGTTTATGTAATGTATTGTCTTCCAGTTGCAATAATAAAAAAATATCAGAGTTTTAAATAAGTCGTTTTCATTTATTTATTTTCAGTAGTAATTCAGTATAGCAAAATTTATATTATATTATATTATATTCCAGCTAAGGAAATTATAGCGGAAAATTATTTTTTTATTATTACATTTATATTTTTTTAATTAAAAATTAATTAATAAATTAGATGTATTTATTATTATTTTAATTATTTTCCCGCTATTTTTCCATTTAAAAAAAAAAAAACGGAAAATTATATTCTGCCAAGGTTATCTTAAAGTTATGAACAAATGTTTTTGCAGTAATGTTAATGGAACATTTGTTTAAAGTTGTCTGGTCTTTTAATAATATTAGCCAAAAAAACATTATTTATTCATAGTAACATTCTTATAATGTTTGTAAAATTATAAAAATGCATTAAACATTTCTAAAATGAGAAAATTTCAATAATATTTTTTTAACCTAATGGGAACATTAGTACAAAAGTTTTTATATTTTTTATAACATATTTTGTGAGCTGATATTATATATCATCACCTTTATAGAAACCATTTCATCTATGAGATGTCCTCACTAGTGTGTGTGTGTGTGTGTGTGTGTTTGTGTGTGATTTGTCTGGTTTAACTGCAGTCTTGACTGATTTATCCCACGTTTAAGGTGACTTGATTGCTCTGAGTTTGGGTGTGGCTTATGAGACTCAATGACGGCTGTATGCAACTGGAGCTTTATTCATAATTAAAGGCAATACAGGCTTAATCAGCAGCCACCAGCTCCCTGTACTCACTGGAGCCCATCTCTGTTGCTATGCAACTCCAGGAGCCATAAGCAAGCAATCTGTGCTTGATACATTTTATTAGTCTTTGTGTTGAATCTTTATGAGTAAAACACTACAGGTGTATTTTATACCTTTAATACATTCAATTTTGAGTGCCTTTTCTTGCTTGAAAGACAGGCCAAAAATGGCATAGCCCAGAAAGAATAATGCATAGAGAGTGTTTCATTTTAGATTAAGTGAAATGAAAGTGAGTGAAATTCATTTAAAGAGAATGTAGCATTACATCACTTGCTCACCAATGGATGCTCTGCAGTGAATGGGTGCCGTCAGAATGAGAGTCCAAACAGCTGATAAAAACATCACAATAATCCACAAGTAATCCACACCACTCAAGTTCATCATTTAATATCTTGTGAAGTAAAAAACAAAGAAACAAATCCATCAAGATTTTCTGCTTTCAGCAAAACTATGAGTCCATAATATTGCTCTCTCCAGTGAAAAAGAGACTTGTCTGAAATATACATTGTTCATCACAAGCAAAAACAGTATGTATGTATATATATATATATATATATATATATATATATATATACGCACACACACATACAATAATATAATTTATTTGTATCATTTATTTATACATAGTTTGGGGGTTATATGAATTTCATTAACTTTCATTTCACAGAATCTTAAATGAAACGCTAAATTAAAGTTTTCATTTTTGGGTGAACTATTCCTTTAATACACTTCATGATATTGACACTCCATTGCCATACTCCTGGCAAACATGAATTCTAGATTTCTATTTGAAGAGTTCCAATGCAAAAGCCTCTAAAAGCCATCTTGGTCAAAAATGAGATAACGATACTGAGTGAATGCTCTCCGCACATAGTATATGTTCATCAAGTACTTTCGCTTCAAATGCGCTAAATCCCAGCCTCAACCCATTCAGAAGTACCAGTACTTACATAGAAACCTGTACGTAGTAGTCAGAAAGAAATGCTAATTTTAAAGGGGTCATATGATGTTGCTAAAAAGACCAGTATTTTGTGTATTTGGTGTAATGAAATGTGTTTATGCGGTTTAAGGTTCAAAAAACACATTATTTTCCACATACTGTACATTATTGTTTCTCCTCTATGCCCCGCCTTTCTGAAACGCGTCGATTTTTACAAAGCTCATCGGTCTGAAAAGCGAGGTGTGCTCTGATTGGCCAGCTATCCAGAAAAACATCAGACGTACTTAGAGGCTTTTGCATCTGAACTCTTCATTTATCTTCTAAAACCAAATTTACACTCAAGTGGCACAGAAGCTTCACCTGATGTGTCATTTAATTGAGGTGTTTAACGCTTCTCAGAGGAGGCATAAATGCATAGCATAAACTGCCTTTGATACTAAGTACTGACGTGGGTCCAAGCTGCATAATTTAGTCTGGTATTTATGCGGCTTTGTATCTTTACACTGAATTTTGAGCAGGCAAAGAGCAGTTTTAACGCTTCTGTGTAAAGACACCTTAAATCTGAAAAAAAGAAAGAAAGAATGTAGACAATCCACTCTATAACTTTCTAATGAGGTAGTAACTCACTTCCCTGTAGAAGTAAACTTCTTGAGATATTTATCTCCAAAAATGTTGACACTGTTAGTTTCGCTATTCCTAATGATTTAAAAGTACTGAGAAATAAATCTAAAACACATGCATAAGAATGTTTAAAATAAATCTTAAGATATGAACCAGTAGTTGCTTGTGGAGTGGTGCACATCGCCCTCGTGTGCTGAAAATGGTAACTCCTTTAGGCTTGTATTTTCCAATGAAGGACTAGCTATCAATTTCCCCATACCTTGCTTTATTCATTTATCTTGTGTTAATTCTGCAATTTAAGCATAACTCTGAGGCAAACTTTGATGTTATGACAGAGCGACTCCTGAGAGTTTAAATTCGTTTTAAAAACATAAAGGTTCAAGTTTTTTATAGCATTAGGCACAAGTAGATAGAATAGAAAAAAAGATTAGGGAACGCTAGTGTTAGTGTTTTTTTTTAAACTAAAACAAATCAAAAGAATAGAAAAAGAATAGAGAATGCTTGAGTTAGAGGGTCAAATGAAGATAATACACGAACATAGTAATTAACAATCGTACAAGCGTAACAGCTGGTCTTTTTCATGTTGATAAACGTGAATATATCGGCTGTTTTTTGTTACAGCTTCCATAGAAGGGCTGATCCAGGATCTGCTGACTAACCGTGTCGCGTTCGCGGGAAGACCGCGTCGAAATCTCGCGATACTTTCGCACAGAGCCCGCTTGACCCTGCCCTGTGTCTCACGCAGCTCCGTATATAAAGGCGGAGGACCGGAGAAGACGGACGGCCGGGGAGCAGCAGCCCTGGGACTGTGACTAAGACCGTAAACAGCTGTGTTTTTATTTACAGAAACTTTAACCGGCAACTTTTAAAACGTTTTAGATGTTTCCGTGCTTTTTTAAAATGCTTTTTGGGGTTCTTGCTTGATATTCGCGGTGTGTTTTTCCCCTCACTGCGCTCATAATGGCGAGCTCGGCTAACTCGAACCAAGTGGTAAGGATCAGACAAACGGCACTCATACTCCAAATCACACACGTGTCCAAGCATTGTAGTTAGACGCAGCGCATTTGAACCAAACCCACACTTGGCATTTTCAATAATAAAACATATTAGACATACGTACACATCAAATCTGATCCATTTGCGCTCTCTTTAGGGAAGTGTGTGTGAGTGTTTGCTGATATGGAGAAAACAGTGGCTCTGATCCATTGCAGTAAGCTTTATTATGTGTTGGACAAAACGCATTAAAGTGTTAAACGAACACGGACTTTGTTACATTTGGCCTCGGCCGTGTAAAAAGCTGTGTTTGATGCGGAAAATAAAATCTGTTGGCTCGCATTCTTCGTGTAAGTTAACTCGATATATTGCAGTCTCGTACGAAAGCACAGAGTCTGAAATTGTGCCAAAACAAATTCAATAGATCTGCGTAGATTTCAAGGAAGAGCTGAGTTGTGTTGTTTGTTGTCCTGCGTGTTACAACGAAAGCCTTTCTAAGCTACATCACCACAATCTTATTTTAACGAATTGTACATGACCCCCTATATCACCGAGTCCCATGCATATAAACCCAAATATGACCCGATTTTCACAATAAAACACGTTGACGGAAGCCTGTCAGCAGAGCGCTACAGTGCAGGCGAATGCTGTTTCATCATGGCTACCGTCGCCCTTCTCTGTCTGCGTCTCTCCGCCTCTGACCCTCCTGCCTTCAGACGCCCGGTTTTATACAGCCATACCGGCGCTCTAATATAGTCTGCCCGGGATGGGAAGGTGCTACTCGGCGCTACGTCACCGGCTCTGCATATAAACACCAGACTGCGCTTTAAATAGTGAGCCGACGGACACGACACGACGCAGACCGCGAGCCTGCTGCCTGGTTTCCTTTTTTTGTTTTTGTTTTAGCGAAACAATGTATTAGTGGCGCCATAGCGATGGTGGTTTCTGGGTAGAGAAAGACGTTTGCTTTCTCGTTCCGGACTAGCTGCATCCGGAAGTGCATGTGTTTTGAGTAGTGTTTATTTTTTCAGTTTCGCCGTGGTTCACGCGCTGTTTATGGACGAAGCGGATGCATCGCGCTCCGATAACGAGCAGCCGTCATGGACACGTTACCTGAACGCTATATGTGTCTATTTTTGCTTCGACTCCGATCCGGTTACCAAATGGTGATTGGGGAGTCAGACTGAAATCCCCCGGATCGGTTCTTTTGAACGGTTCATTTCAAAGAGCTGGTTCAAAAGCAATCCAGTATTTTTGCGTGATTACGTCATCCCCGGTGTTCCCTCAAACCCTGAAGTGTGTTTTTACTCTCTTTAAGACAAACTTTACAATAAAGCCACATCTAGGCACACATTTGATGTTTATTACTTTATATTATGTTTTGTCCCTGTTCAGTTTGTTGCAGACACGATTCCACTCAACAACAAAGTATTTTAGAAACCAAATGTATTTATAATGTATGAAAAATCTATTAATAATTTACAGACAATACAGAAATGTATTGTTTGCCTGAAAAATATTTATTTAAACTGCATGTGTTTTTGGTAGTTGTCATAAAGCTAAACTGTAAACATATTGCCAATGCCTTTATTTTTTTTAAATGTTTCTGCTATAAGACCATTAAAATAACTTTTCCTCATTGGTCAAATTCTCAGTTCAATCCAAATCATCTTAATCATTGTTTCTTGGCTCATAATGAATCACATTGACAAGAGATGCTTTGTTCAATACGTCAGTGAGTTTTTCAGTCCAGTTTGTAAACAAATGATATGAATTGATATTCTGAACCGATTCGACCAATTCATTAAAAAAGAATTAGTTTATTATATTGATTTGTAATATTTTGTAATTCAGTAGTAAGACATGATTCAGTATGTTTGCTTTCGTTGTAGCCTAAACTGTATAGATCAGTGATGGAGGATGTCATCAGTGAAGTCCGAGAGCTTTTCCTGGACGAGGGCGTGGATGAACAGGTCCTGATGGAGCTGAAAACGGTAAGATGTTATGATGAATACTAACATGCTGCATGGATAGATGGTTTATTCAAACCTGCATCTCGCTGCCCTTCTGTTACTGAGCAGCTGTGGGAGAATAAGCTGATGCAGTCCAAGTCTGTGGAGGGTTTTCATACGGAGGAGCAGCAGGTTCTGCAAGCTCAACAGCAGCAAGCTCAGCAGAAGCAACTACAAACCCAACCACAGCAAGTCCTCCTGCCTCCAGTGCAGCAGGGTGAGGCCCGATCTGAACATGCACGTGTTCTTAGAAATGAAATAAGATCCAGTACATATTGAATAGTAAACTGTTTGTGTGTCTCTTCTCAGCTCCTCAGCAGCAGGTCATTGTTCAGGATCCTAAGATTCTCCAGCACATGAGCGCCACTGGAATGGTGAGTGTCGAGTTCTTCTTCTCATTGACGTGTTAGTGTTTGGAATATTGAAATATAAAATGGTTTTTGGTTTGATTCATGTATTTTAAAATAGTTACTGTTGCACTGTATTAACTTAATTGTTTAAGGTTTGTAGTTCAGAGTTCACGCAAACAGCAAATTATGTGAGCTCCAGTCTTTCTGTTGGCTTGGGTTAAGGCCGTTATTTTGTCTGCTGCTTTATCATTCATGAGCTTAAGTAATTCTGAAAGTAATTCCATTGATATTTATTGTTCCTCAATGGCATTATAGCTGTTCTTTTAAATTTAGAATGATTTTTGATACTATATTATTGTCATTGGTGTGAACGGGCCTGTAGAGTTGGCTGCATCACTGATCATTTTTGCAACTTTGATGCAAATCTGAACATGCCGACATCACCCCACCAACAGTCACCGTTACTCACAATCCAGAAATCTCCCACTGACAGTGAATGACTGGCGTGGTTTGGTCGCTGTAGTTCTCTGTACATGTGAACACCCTGTAGGATCAGCATTAATGCCAGCAGGAGAACGGATGGGTGGAGTCTTCCTGGAAAACGGTTTAGACAAAGCTGGCGACTGATCATTAATGTATGCGTGTTCTCTGTGGATTCAATTCTTGTTTCAATCTTTTGTTCCACTAGAGTGCAGCAGCCACAGCAGCAACTTTGGCTTTACCCGCAGGTGTAACACCGTTTCAGCAACTTATCACCCATCAGGGTAAGACATTACAATCTAACAGTGGTTCTCAACCAGGGGGGCCTCAAGATGACTTAAAATAAATATAAAATAACTGGAATGCATATAACATTATCTTTTTCACTTCCATAATTGAATCGCGATTTTGTATTCTAATGACTAATGGATTCACAGGTTTCAAAATCAATGTTCTAAAGCAGCACTTCTTAACCCTGTTCCTCGAGTCCCCCTGCTCCGCACACGCTCTGCTCTCTCACCTGATTCAGATCATCAGCTCGTCAGCTCCATCAATGAACTGTGTTCCAGTTATACACTTTTATATGACATTACTGTCGGATTCAATGTAGTCGGCACAGCATCGTCTTTTAGTTTCAACCTTTCTGAAAATCCTGCGTCAAATTGTGCCTTGTTTTTAAAGGGGTCATATGATGCTTTTTTAAAGATCATTATTTTGTGTATTTGGTGTAACAGAATATGTTGACATGCTTTAATGTTCAAAAAACACATTATTTTTCAAATACTGTACATTATTGTAGGTCCTCTATGCCCCGCCTCTCTCAAACGCTTCGTTTTCTACAAAGTCCCTCCTTCCGACAAGCGCAGTCTGCTCTGATTGGCCAGCTGACCCAGTGCATTGTGATTGGCCAAACACCACAAGCACGCATCGGAAATGTAACGCCCCTTACCATAATCGCAAGCTTCATCTTTCAAAATAAATGTAAAGACAGAGCCCGAAAGGGGAACAGAGTCGCGTGACAGACACAGTGATGAAGCCACGGTTAAGACCGCTGACTCCACTTTGATGTGACGCTCTCTCTCTCTCTCTCTCTCTCACACACGATGCGCAAAACTCCGCATTTGAACAGTCAATAGCAAATACTTAAACTAATAACAAAACAGTAGATGATTCAGAAGCGCCAGATTGTCATAGCAAAGTCAGAACTAAACTTCAGGGATCTTATCTATGCACAATCAGCTTGTAACACTCCAAAGAGAAAGGAAAACTTGAAATCGCATCATATGACCCCTTTAAACTAATCCGTGGTAAAATGAAGTGAACAAAGGACTGAGTTCTTACTGATGCGGTCTGGATCTTGATTAAGAATAAAGTCAATCTCATCCATATTGCTATAAAATATAGCATTCTGTGTAGAATTCAAATAGCTCCGATACATTTTGTGGTCTGTGCCGACTCGCGCATGTGATCCGCTCCGTGCTATCGTGTCTCTGGACTGGAGCAGAGGGTGTATCCGGTGCGGTGGTTAGCGTGACAGCACGAAACCAGACTTCTTTTTTTCCTCAATCGAAAGCATATTTAAACTGTTTGAATCGTTCCCTGTCCCCTATATAGTGCACTACGTGCCATTCACTGTACAGAAAATACTAATTCTGTGGACCAGTGACCGATTTTAGACGCGGTTTCAGCGTCTTTTTTATAGTGTATTGGGCGGGCGCTTCGGATTCTAGAGAGCATTTGATTGGACAAAGTTTGATATGAGAAGCGGAAATACGATGTGACGTCAAAAAAATTGCTTATATCTTCTAAACGCAAATTTTGTCACTGTTTTGGAGCACACTGCCTTGAATTTTTCATTGGCAGTTTGTTAACTAATGAATTAACTAATGTTAACTAATGAAGCCCTAATGTAAAGTGTGACCGAACAATAAAGAATCAAAACACTTTCAAACAATATCGAACATCGAGCGTCTCTCACATGTTCCGCTATGTGCTTCTCGTCCGCGCTTATTTACATAAGAGTGCGCACGCATCTTTCACGCAGCATACAGCGGTGTTGTGCATTTTAACCAGTTGATGGGAAAAGTATTCTTAAAATGCATTCAAAATTCGGAATAATTTGTAATATATAATTATTCACGGTATTTAGAAGTGCCCACGATAAAAATATCGTGCATATTCATTACCGTGATATATCGCATTACCGAATACCGGCATCATCTCACTAGGTTTGTAACGTAAATCATTTATAAACCTTTGCCAACACAGAGAATACCTCAACCTATTTCTAAATATGCCATTTATTTTACATCACGATTTCAAAATAAAAGTTTGAGTTTGCATGTGGCCAAATATTAAAATTTATGGATTAAAATTAATTGATTTAAACATCGTTAAATCACGCTGTAAAGTGAAACGTCACCAGGCCGTTGGCGCCCTCTGTAGGTATTTGTTCATATTATGTATAGGCATATTACATTATGTATTTTAACGGTGTTGTTCAATAAAACCATGTAATTACTTGGCTTTGATATTTTATTTGAACCAATTATTATTGCCTCATTGTTCGTTTTTATATAAATAATCATACTAAAGCCTGCTTTTCACTTAGGTCTATTTGTGTTACTAAAAATATCAGATTAATTGATATTCTGATAAAGATATCAGATCAATTGTCAAAATAATCAGTAGATTACTTGATTACCAAAATAATCATTAGTTACAGATTAGTTAAAATATTTCAAAATACAGCTGCATTGTTTTACTTTTTGTAATTAAAAGACAAGTATTTTGTCATTGAAAATTTCTTAAATGTTCTATTAAAAAATTGTCTCGTTCTAGTGAACCAAGTATCTGTATTTTGTCTCATCTCGTGAGCTAAGTGTATTGTCACACCCCTAGTGTCGATAAGCAGTGATATAGCTCATAATTTTCCAAGTGTATAATATAGCTTTCATTCTTCAGGTCAACCATATATTCATGAAAAAAAAAAATCTGTTTGAAATAAGGAAAGCAATAACTTTGCCATAGCATCCTTTCAAATGTTTTTGCATGCTTTGCATGTGCAACCCCCATCCCCCCACCCGCCCCGCCCCCGGAAAAAAGTTCAGGCTCAGTTAACCCCTGAGATTGTTCCTGATTGATTTCAACTTACTTCAGTTATTAGCCAAGGCAACATTTCTAATTTTTTAAGCTAATATATTTTTTTCCAGCTTTTTCAATTACCGAAAAATAGAGCTGTCATGATTACGATACATAATTTTTTTAGATTTTACTTGGAAAGATGTAATTAAATAGTCCAATATTATTTTCTGTAATGCTGTGAAAATGTATTTTGTTTATTTATATATTGTTTCTGTTCAATTATAATCTTGGTCCACTTTACATTCACACTCCAGTGAAACCTAAATATAATATATTATAATATAATGCAATATAATAATGTTGCATATAATATAATATAATATAATATGCTTAAATTTCCCTTATTTGAATGGCAAAATGTGATTGAAATTTAAACTGCACCTCAAATAAATCAGATGATTAATCAGTTGCGATAGACTTAGCGAATTAGGCTTACTTTTAATTATTTTACTTTTAGTTTACAATAACAGCACTGTAGAATACTGATGTTGAAGCCAAATGTCTTAAATTTGATTCCAAATAGAGCTACTTCCTGTTGAAATGATGCCCCCGGAAAAAAGTTCAGGCTCAGGATTTTTTTTTGCTTTAACCCCTGTACGACCTCTTAGGTCAGAAGATCAAGGGAATTTTGATTTTTCAATTCATGACCCCTTTAAAGCATGCAATCCATTATCAGACTAAAGTTATTTTTGACTATTACTCTGGTTTGTGAGGTTGCTTTGGGAAAGTGTCTGCATAACAAATGTATTAATAAAAAGTAGTTCAAATCAGGAATATCATTCCGATTCTCCTTGATCCACCCCTTAAAATGCATCATCATTACATGTAATCTGGGAGGTGCGTTCTGAATAACTCGTGTCTGTCCATCAGTCACAAGAGCCATACTGCTTCTGGATAAAGAGAGTGACAGAATAAAAATCTTTTTGTTTTTATTTCACAACAGACTGTTTTGTGAAATTCATGATTCCAGTTTTTTAACACTTCTTTTATTAAATGATACGTCAGTGCCAAGCATTTTGTCCTCGGAGGCAATGCAGGTAAATACATTTGTTTAATCCTACAATGTGTTTGTAATAGCGTTAAATGCTGGTTTGACGGGTTTTTTTGCAGGTTCTGCGTTTATTAACACCAAGTTTATCATTGGGTGTTGCCAATAGAATCAGTACATACCCCGCAGTACATGCAGCGTCTATTATACAAGTAATAGTACTTTTTAAACATATACTGAATTTAAGCAAGCAAACAAAATTATAGGACTTGAGAAAATGGTGCGATTTAAAGGGGTCATATGATGTTGCTAAAAAGAACATTTTGTGCATTTGGTGTAATGAAATGTGTTTATGCGGTTTAAGGTTAAAAAAACACCCCGCCTTTCTGAAACGCGTTGATTTTTACAAAGCTCATGGCGCGGATTCGACGAAGGAGCAGCTGGCAGGCTTGCGGCAACCACATGTGACGACCCCAGGCTGGACTCCGCTTCGTCCACGGTGAAAGCCGATCTGGCGATCCACAGCGCGAAGTTGATGTATTTCCTCAACAACCAGCACGGATCAGCTCCAGGCATGACGAAGCGGATATCATCCTCTTTTGGAAGACCAAACAAAGTAGTTTCGCTTTCACAACGAAACACACAGCGTCTCCACAACATGGCCATGGCGCAGCGGCAACAACAATACTACAGCGAGAATCAAAGTTACGCCTTCTTTCTTTGCGTTAACATTTGAGCGGCGTTATGCAAATCTTCCCACATGTGGGGGCGTGTTAGAACGAGCTGTTTTAGGTATGCGTGGTTGACTCTTAACTTTTATAAAGAATATCTTTGGATTTGAGACTTTAGTCTTTGCAACTTTACAGATCTTCTTTATGCACCAAGAGCTTGTAACACTCCAAAGAGAAAGGAAAAATTGAAATCGCATCATATGACCCCTTTAAGTTAGCCAGTCACAGCAGTGGGATTCACTTTAGTTTCTGGTAACGCCCCTTTAACTTCTGTTTTTCACAGAGAGGGAAAAAAAAATGTTGGTGCAAAATTTATAAACTCAACTGAGAAACATAAAAAAAAAATCTGGAACTGCATTTTGTGAACGATTCTCAAAACAATATTTCATCTCCCTGTCATTACTTAAATGGATAGTTCACACAAAGATGAAAATTGTCATTTACTCGCCCTCAAGTTATTCCAAACCTTTGAGTTTCTTTTTTCTGTTGAACTCTGAAGATGCTTTGAAGCATATGGGTAACCAAACAGTTGATGGTTCTCATTAACCTTCCATAGTATGAATTTTTTTTTTTTCCAAAATATCTTTTGTGTTCAACAGAAGAAATTAATTGGTACAGGGTTGAAACAACTTGAGGGTGAGTAAATGATGACAGGATTTTAATTTTTGGGTGAACTACCCCTTTAAGTGGTCAAAAGCTGAGCAGTAAGTGATAGAACTGTTAATGATTCCTTAAATGTCAGTATTGTTTGAACTTGTTCATTTGTCTGGCTCGGAGATGCTTTCCAGGAACTTTTTCTTTGTGGAAGCTTTGTGTTTAATGAGCTAATAATTTCAACTGGCCAGCAACGTGTCACTCACATAAAATAATTATCCATTTAGTTTGCAGCGTCCTCTTTCTACAATCCAATAAATTCCTGGTAGACAGAATCAAGTTCTGTCCTCCCTCTTTTGTCTTGTTCACAGTTTACGTTTCGTGACTATGTGCATGTTAACACAAGTGTAAATGCCTTTAAAAAAAGCCGACCTCTGTTGTGTCTTCAGGTCAGATCCTGCAGGTGGTCAGAGCTGCCAATGGAGCTCAATACATCATTCAGCCCCAGCAGCAAATGGTGTTGCAGCAGCAGGTCCTGCCACAGATGCAGCCTGGAGTTGTGCAGGCCCCCGTCATACAGCAGGTCTGTGCTTCATACTTCACTTAACGTACAACTAGTTCGGTCACTGCAGGGTGTGTTTTGACTACGTCTACTCACTTGATGAGTGGGATTTGTTTCCCAGAGTCAGCAGAGGTCCTCATCATAGCTAGCCAATGCAAGAAGTCTGTCGGATGTCTTTTGTTTAAAATGCAATATCAGAACTGATGGAGGACGGTTTTACTGGAAGAGATCTGATGGAAGTAGAGCAGGTTTTACTATTGCAGGGTTACTCCAGTGGTTTATGAAAGATGATGTACACTATAAATAATCTGTGAAATGTATGTAAAATTAAAAATGGGTAGCTGTGGTTGCCAGATCTTTACTGTTTAAAAAAAAAAGCTGCAACTTAAATTTACAGACTATTTCATTAGCTCATAAAATGTTAATATGTATTCCAGAGTACTTAATTGTTTTGTTCCTCTTATAACAGTAAAATATATATTTTTTAAAGAAAAGTAGTGTAACCTTTTTTTTATTTTTATTTTTTTATAAACTTAAGTATATTAACTTGTTTAAGTATCTTTTTTTTTGCTTGAGTTTTACCTATTTACCACGCAACTTTACTTTAAAGGTGCAATAGGTGATTGTCTTCAGAAACATTTTTTGTTATGCTGGTTGAAAGTCTCTTCACATCCCGATAGCAATCATTAAGTTAAGAAGATCTCCTATTGCACCTTTAACGTTGAGTAGTGTAATTAGCTTTTTCTATTTTTACTTCAAGATTATATATTTTTAATTTTTTTATTTTACTAAAGTATACACTAAAGTATACTTTTTTTATTTTACATTATTATTTTGCATATTTACTTACCATGCAAGTAAATAAAGAAAAATAGTGATGCATATGGTACGTATTTCTTTTTAGGTAAATATAATATAATATTTATATATTTATTTATTTATTTTTTTTTTTTATTATTGTTACTTTTTTTTTAATTG
>NW_015651483.1:108551-116345 GCF_001515625.1 Sinocyclocheilus rhinocerous
GCCTGTCAACGTATGTATTAGCATACCTCTGCGCACCCAGTTCGCGCAGACAGGATACGTCACCAGCGCGTTCACGCACGCAGTGCAGACGGAGCGAGGATGGCAGGCAAACATCAACAACCCGATCTTCCTTCCTGGTATTGTAGTACTTTTAAAGATTTCTCACCGGTGAATGACACATAATGTAACCCAGCGGTTAATCCAGTCCTCGCGCCAGCTCGTTAGAAGTGAGCTACGTGCATGAACTGTGTTCCGATCAATATGATCCCTACACAGAGTTCATTGCTCCCTACTCCCTGAGCAGGGGAAATCCGTTGAAGTTTACTTCACTTCGGAAAATGGGCTGGAATTGGGAACCTGATGAAGCCTATTGTAGTAATGTTGTCTCTGGTCTGTGAGCATAAATGCGTTCAGGGGGTGTGGCTTTGGACAGCGATTGCAGGGAGGGTGGGATGTTCGCTTTCAGTGCTATCAGGCTAAAGTTAGCATTTTCCAAGATCTCCTATTGCACCTTTAACGTTGAGTAGTGTAATTAGCTTTTTCTATTTTTACTTCAAGATTATATATTTTTAATTTTTTTATTTTACTAAAGTATACACTAAAGTATACTTTTTTTATTTTACATTATTATTTTGCATATTTACTTACCATGCAAGTAAATAAAGAAAAATAGTGATGCATATGGTACGTATTTCTTTTTAGGTAAATATAATATAATATTTATATATTTATATATTTATTTTTTTATTTATTTTTTTTATTATTGTTACTTTTTATTTAATTGTGTGGTAAAGTGATATGTATAATGATTTGTTTGATTATTTGCATTTTATTTATTTATTTATTTTTACATATTTAACTACCGTATTGACCCGAATATAAGACGATGTTTTTTTCTTGGAAATACATCTGAAAAAACGCGGTCGTCTTATATTCAGGGTCTAGACTTTGACATGTCAATAATACACCCACAACAATAGGTGGCGCCCAATACGGCTTCCTGTTGGCACCTATGGCATCAAGTATTGGGTGTGCAGGTGGAGTGAACCCATATGCTGACAGCACTGTAGCTTTGCCAACCGCTGGCAATGCTACGGCAGTGAAGATGTGCATACGAGAAAAAAAAGAGAGAGACTGTGACGGTGTGTGTTGTGTCTTGGCATGTCAGCAGAGTGCCAAGCAAAAGGACATCATAATTATCACAAGTTAATCATACGTCATTTTGACAAGCCCATGATAGCTTTATTAATTACCGTATTGACCCGAATATAAGACGTTTTTTTTTTCTTGGAAATACATCTGAAAAAACGCGGTCGTCTTATATTCAGGGTCTAGACTTTGACATGTCAATAATACACCCACAACAATAGGTGGTGCCAAATACGCATAAAACGAGTGTGCCATGAAATACGTAATGTAATGAGTGCTGTAAAGATCGCGAGTAAAAACAAGAGAAAGAAAACCTGACAGCTGCATGAGTCGTGACTGTCACGTTAGCCTGATGGGACCAAACTGCCTTTGTGATTTTAAAACGTAAGACAGAACCCAGATTTGAAGACTACAGTAAGATTTAACTTCTACTGTTAATAAGATTTTGGTAGGCTACTATTAGATGGATAGCCTAAATGTCCAAATTCAGATGGGCTACCTGTTTTTTTTTTTTAATGGTATATCAAAAAGTGTATATTTTTTTTAATGTGATTGTTGGTACATTTTACCAGTTTTTACCATACTTTCAAAACAAAAATTAAAATAGGAAAAATATGCAATATGAAAATAATTGAAGACAAAATGTTTTACTGAGAAAAAACAAGATTTGTTTTTTTCAAAGCCTTTTTCCAAAAGGTACATCTGGAAAAAGGGGGGTCGTCTTATAATCAGGGTCGTCTTATATTCGGGCCAATACGTTACATAGTAAAGAGAGCCACGTGATGAATCAGAATTTGCCACAGGTAGCTTTTCCACAAACGGAGCTAAACGCTGATATATTTAAATGGATAATGTCATGCAAAAAACACCATGGTACATTTGTGTTATCACATAAAATGTAAAACAACCCTAATGTAGAAGAAACTTTTTAAATGGAAAATCCATCAAATGTGAAGCGTCACAGAATTCCCTGTGGAAAAAAATTAAGTACATTTAAGTAATATTGTTCCAGTAAATCTATTACCATTTTTCACCATATTTAGTAAGGAAACTTGCCATTAACCAATTACCAGGTTTTTACTGTAGCATTTTTATTTTTTTTACTTTTTTATTTTTTTACTATTACAATTGGTTTTCAAAATCTGGTGAGGAGTCACATGATCTGTGTATGCGAACAAAAGTGCAGTGAATGTGTGTTTCTCTTCATGTAGGTGTTGACTCCTCTTCAGGGAGGCCTTCCCCAGCAGACCGGAGTCATCATCCAGCCGCAGCAGATTGTCCTCACAGGAAATAAAGTACAGCAGAACACTCAGGTCAGCAAACCTTCTGACCTCAAGCATAAAGTACACGTCTCTGATCCTAAAAAAATGCATGAGGCATGTGTGTATTGAGGGGAGTTGCGTGTCTTTAGGTCATGCAGGCAGCAGCGATGGCTGTGCTGCCGGAACAGGGAGCTCTGCATGTGCAGCCACAGCCTCAAGCACAGGCACCGCAACAACAGGCCTCGCAGCAACCTCCCATGGTGCTCCAGGTGGACGGTGCAGGAGACACGTCCTCAGAGGAGGACGAAGAGGAGGAGGACGAGTATGATGAGGACGAGGATGAAGACAAAGAGAAAAATGGTGGAGAGGATGGTCAAGTGGAGGAGGTACTCTCTGGATAGTGTTATTGTTAATTAAAAACGTCATTTACAAAAAAGGAGTATATAAAAACAAAAACTGATTGAAGATGAATAAAGATATAATAGTATATAAGTAATACCGAAACGATGCTTGTGCTGGACTGTGACCGGTCTGGTTTGGTCCAGTCATAGTTTGTCTATTTGACGATTCTATCTTTTAATTTAGGAGCCATTAAACAGTGGAGATGACGTCAGTGATGAGGAAGATCAGGAGCTGTTCGACACTGAGAACGTGGTGGTTTGCCAGTATGACAAGGTGAGTATTGTAACTTGCGTTACATCATTTGTTAGTGTACATACAAGTTTCTTCTGGATTGAAGTTTTTAAACCATGAGAAAAATAAATAGGGATACATTTCTTTTTTTCTCTCTGCCTTCCTTAAATAGGTGATAACTGGGTCTACATAGAATGTCGGTAGATTTCTGCAGTTTTATATATAAATGTGACCTGTGCTGACCTGAAAAACATCAGACAGTTCCCCAAAGGTTCACTTAAGACATAACAGATTATGTTGCGTGAACACTTAAATATATTGCAGTATGAAATACATGGATAAATTTAACTATAAGTCAATCTGTGGTAACAAGATTTTTATGCAGTTTTCATAACTAGAAATTGAATGCAAAAATGTTTTTAACAGGTTTTTACAAATGAAATTGGACATTTGCATAGAGAATAGTGCATTACTTTTAATAACCAGTACTAATAAATAAACTGTATTTTACTGTATTAAACTGGAATCCCTTTATCCATTACGCATGTTTTATTTGATTGTGCTGGTTTCAAGTCATTGAGAATTTTTAAACATTTTTTTATTCAGTTAACTATTTTGAAGAGATTTTTCACAGAGTTAAGCCAAATACAGTTGGAGTTTTTAGCAAAAATAAATGACATGAATTGCAAATTTAAATAAATTAAATAAAAACATGATGTAATTCAGCCATAATATTTCTCGCCATGAAATTAGCCACAGAAGCTGGAATGTCGTTAAATACAAACAAACTGTATTAAACTGTCACATTACATTACCTTCAAATTAAATACAAAAATATTAAATTTTTAACATTACAAGTGAAATTGGACATTGTATGGGAAGCATGAATTAGGACATTATCGTGATGCAGTTTATTTGATGATAATTTAGTTTAACATATTACATACTTAGAAATGTTTTGCAAAAATATTTCTATGTCTGTTTGATGTGTGAAATTTGACATTGCATAAGGAAAAATGAATTCAAACTTAGAGAATAAAATCAATATATAAAAATGGCATTAAACTGGTGCGTCACTGACATATTAAACATTTAGAAATTGTGCAATTTTTTTTTTTTTTTTTTTTTTTAATCGATGGTCCATGAAATTAAATTCAGACAATATCTTGTGCTTCAGATTCACAGAAGTAAGAACAAATGGAAATTTCACCTGAAAGACGGGATAATGAATCTGAATGGGCGGGATTACGTGTTCTCCAAAGCCATTGGAGATGCAGAGTGGTAAATGGTAAAGAACAAAACCCAGAACTGTCCACTCTTAAGGCAAGACACATCGAGACCTGAAACTGTACATTTCAGGGTACAGAGATTCCCACTTCGGGGGCTAAAGAGTAACGTCCCAGTGCTACTGTGCTGTTTAAATGATATCGGCACAAAAATAACGTGTGCCATCCAAGAGATTTGTTTCTTTTCCCCCCTCCTTTTAAGATGGCCCTTTTACCTGTAGAGTTTCACAGGAGTCCGTAACTTCTCTTTTAGAACAATATTCTTGCCCCTCAGATGTATGAAAACATTAGGCGCATGGAGCCAATTTCAGCGCCTGGCGCTAACTTAAGTTGACTCTGGTGTGTTAAGACGGCCAACTGTGCGTGTTCGTTGGTGATTTCCGTAGCTAGGTCAGCCATCCGAATCCTGTGTAAAGCGAATCGTCCAACACGAGGACTATTTCATCACCATTTGCCACCTTGTACAAACACTAAAAACAAGCAACCAAGAACTGTTCCAATAATTTCCTTTCATATTTGCTGTGTTTTTAGACCTTTGTATGTTCAACAGCAGAGATACCAATGAAAACAGGCAAGTTAAGTGTAACGTTGTCAGTCTCACTAAATTGTTCGCGTGTTTGTACGTCTGTCATGGATTTTTCTAACTGTACTCTGGCTAAAGATCTGCTCTGTCAGTATGATGCATGTTTTTGGGCTGTGCATCACAGAGCTTGTGTTGTCCTGCGTGTGTTTGTGTGCAATCTATTGCGTTAGGTGTCAATGAAGTGCTCGGTCAGGCCACCCTTCATTCTTTACTTGCGGTCAGGCTTATTTTACACATGTCTAGTAGTTTGTATTTATTCCCGAAGCTCAGGCAGCGTTGAATTTCGGGGGGTGAAACCGAACTGTGCTCTTAATGAAAGAAGTTTTCCTTTCAGCCCGTTCTCTGCTGAGGAGGATTTCAACACCTGATTCTGTGCATTGTGGAGCTTTGTTAGGGTGTTTTTTTGTTTGTTTTTTTTGTCCTCCATATTTTGTTTTATAGTATTTAGTCTGACTTTTTAAGCCGTGCCCTCATACAGTCTGCGAAATGACAGGTTGTTGTGTTCTGTGTCTGTATGTTCATCAGTTGAAAGTATTGATACGTTTTGTTAAATTATGTCCATGCTACGTTTGTTCGATGAAATGGCTTGGACTAGTGTTGGGGCTTTTTTATTTTTTTTATTTTATTATAGTGTAGTTCATTATGCTCCTTGTTTGTGCCTTTCAGATTTAATTTAGGTATCAGGTCTTTTGTCTAAAGGGGAGAGCCTTTAGCAAATCCTACGAACTGTACATTTCGCTTTGCTTTTCTAATGGTAAGTAAAGAATACTTCAGAACTACTGTCTGGGATATGTGAGGGAACAATGTTTATTCATATACTGTTTTACCAATCAAACTGCTCTGTCTCTGATTCTCGTCTCTATGAAGGTTGTGTTATGTAAGTAGAGATCTTTAGTATTTTGTTGAAACATTGAGTTTTATTATTTTTGCCTTTGCTGAACTTTATTAAAGCACTATTAAAATGGACTCTCATTTTTGAGCTACATTTGCCTTTTGCAACTTGTCATCTGAATACTTATTCATATGTAGGTTTAATTGTTATTGTGCTGGGGTGGATGCCTGAAATCAATGTGAATGTTGAAATTGACCTTTACAAAAGATGTATTTTATTTTTTTATTTGTCTAAGTGTCATGAATTGTTCTGACTATGAAACTACTTTCCCTTATTGTCATTTGTTGTGTGGGTTATTAAAGGGACAGTTCACCCAAAAATGAAAATTACTCCATACTTTATTCACCCTCAAGCCATCCTAGGTGTATATGACTTTCTTCTTTCAGACGAATACAATCGGAGTTATATTAAATGTCCTGGCTCTTCCAAGCAGTGAATAGTGCTTAAGATTTTGAAGCCAAATAAAGTGCATAAATCCATCACAAAAAGAGCTCCACATGGCTCCGGGGGTTAATAAAGGCCTTCTGAAGTGAATCCCTGCGTTTTATAAACCATAATCTCTAGCTTCCGTTAACTTAAGTCTTAAGCGTTTTATGAGAGAGTGGCGTTCCAGCGGAGGATGTAGGCGTAGCATAAGCGCCGGTGAGAATGTTAGTCTTGTGAGCACAGAGTTTTGTTTACAGCAAAGGAAAACCAATCTCCTCTTGGCTTATATTAAAATCCTCCATTTTTATGTATTTTTAACAAATGCTCATTTTGTACTTCTAATTTGTGACCTGTGTTTTGTTTTACTCTTTTTCTCTGTGCTTCCACATTCATCACTTCTCACCGGAGTAGGGATGCTCATTTTAACCGGTTAACCGTTAACTGACTGTAAGAATTTTGACTGATTATTATCAGTTAAATGGTTTAAAAAGTCATTTTTTTTTTATTTTTTTTTTTCAGTAGGCCCAATTAATAAAAATATTTTAAAAGGTTTGCTGCATGGTTAAAATATGCTACGTGTATACAAAATTGTTTTTTTAGAGAAAAAAAAAACAAGTTGCGTATAAGTCGCATTTTATTTCATTCAGAAATAGGCCTAATGCTGACGTGAAATGTTTACAAACATTATAATAAACACTAAACGTAGCTAGGCTATTTTAGTTCCCCTCACTCCACAACAAATCCTTTCGATTTAACAGTAGAAAAGAACAAGAATTAAAAATATAAGCTAGGCTATATAAACGACAAGCCAAAACAAATTCATTTAGGCTAAAACGAAATTGAAACCAACATTGAGTCTCTCATTTGACAAAATAAAATTATTCCGTATTCGTGATGTATTTGAATGACAAAATATTTATGTAGCCGTTTGCTGCTTTTTGCGCATGTAAAATTAATCCCCGGAAAACAAATGATAGTAGGCTATTTTTAACGGGTCACAGACACTTATCCTTTCTAATTTAATTCAATTCTAATTTAAAATAGTTAACGTTTAATAATCGGTTAATGAGCGTCTGCTGCTACGCCTACGTCCTTTATCATCCGCTGGAACGCCACTCTCTCGTGAACGCGTAAGTTCAGTTAGCCGAAGCTAGAGATTATGGTTTATAAAGCTTTAAGTGTAGATATTTTTCTACACAAATGCAACAATTCACTTCAGATGACCTTTATTAACCCGAGGACATTTTTTTTTAATATAACTCCGGTTGTATTCGACTGAAAGAAGAAAGTCATATACACCTAGGATGGCTTGAGGGTGAGTAAATCATGGTATAATTGTCATTTTTGGGTGAACTGTCCCTTTAAAAAGTAAAATAGCTTTAGACATTATCAAACTCTAGCATTTCCAGCAAATTTCGTAACGAAGCTTAACTGTGTGCGCGCATGCGGCACCGGCGCAATCACTTGAATTATTTTCCTTCTAACAGTGGAAGAAACTACTCCTTTTAGTCCTAAAGATAATCAGAATTGTAAAAGGTTTGCTTTTATTTGTGTACATTCACA
>NW_015651483.1:116355-123752 GCF_001515625.1 Sinocyclocheilus rhinocerous
CCGGTTGTATTCGACTGAAAGAAGAAAGTCATATACACCTAGGATGGCTTGAGGGTGAGTAAATCATGGTATAATTGTCATTTTTGGGTGAACTGTCCCTTTAAAAAGTAAAATAGCTTTAGACATTATCAAACTCTAGCATTTCCAGCAAATTTCGTAACCTATAAATTTAACAAGTTCAACAACTGAGACATAAACTGAACAAGTTTAACAGGCATTTGATGAACAGAAGGGAATTAAAAAGTTCCTGAACAAAGGGGGGATCATTGTCTTGTTGAAAGAACCAGCTGTTTTAAGTATTACAATGCATCTCATCCTCATGTACTTCACCAGATTTGCCAGTTCTTGCTGTGAGATGTTACTCCACACTTCCACCAAGGCACTTGCACTCAACACGTCTGGGGGAGGGAAATATGGATATGCATTTTGCCACTGTAAGGATGATCAGCTGTACTTTCTGTCTCCCTGTAGTACTCTCTTAGGCATCTTATATGACAGACATTTCAGTTTATTGCACTGGCCACATCTGCAGTCCAGGTCAGGAACCCCTGGACATCATCTGGTGTTTTTCAGAGTGAGTAAAAAGGTCTCTTCAGTGTCCAGTTATTATAACTAACCTTATTTGCCTACTGCCTGTAAACTCTTCTGTGTTCTAAAGACTGTTCCACAGGTGCATGTGCAATAATTGATTATGGTTCACTGAACAAGTATATTATCTTTAAAGGGGTCATTGGATGACCATTTTCCACAAGTTGATATGATTCATTAGGGTCTTAATGAAAAGTCTATAACCTATATAACCATATATATTTTAACCATATATTGGTTAAAATTCCTCAATGGTAGTGTAAAACAACACCGTTTTTACCCGGTCAAAAACAGCTCTGTCTACAGCAAGCCGTTTTATTGCATGTTGCTTTAAATGTAAATGAGCTCTGCTCTCCCCGTTTTTGTAGGTGAGGCTGGATCAGGAATGATTCGCGCGAACAAACGCATTTAGGCAGATCTGAGGATGCTTTCCCTTCAAAAACAAAGGTAATCCACTGCGTATTCAGCGGCTCAGATGTCAGGAGTAAATGAGGACTGCTATGTTCATTATTACATCTAAAAACAAAACACTTCAATCGCTCAGGAGACATTCCTGTCTACAACTGTTCTGGCGTCGAAACAATGGCGGACTGATGAGATGACAGCTCACTCAGGGCGGGTCTAAGGTAAAACGCTAGTGTCAATCAACAATCGTGGGAGGGGCCTGGGTCTGTGTGATGTCACACAGCCAAGAAGCTGAGAACAGCTTGATATGAGAAAGTGGAAATGATTTAACGAGATTAAAAAATAAAAAAAAACACACTGGGTGGATCTTTATCGTTATAGGGTGGTTGTGTACACACTGCCAACACGCATTTCAGTTCTAACAACTTGTAAAAGTGCATGTCGCATCCGATGACCCCTTTAAAATATAGTATCCTGAAAAAGGGACACACTATACCATTCAAAATTTGGGGTCAGTAAGATTATTAAAAATATATATTTTTAAAGAAGTCTCTTATGCTCAGCAAGGTGCCATTTATTTGATCAAAAGTACAGTGAGACAGTAATATTGTATACTCTACTGTTCAGTGTCATATAATATTGTATGTGCGTACTTTTTCCACCCTTGGAAATGCAGAAGTATTTTGTATATGAATCATCTGCTGCATGAATCAAAACTATTGCCACAATATGTCAAGGCATTAACCTCCCTCCTCAACTGAGCTTGCTTTGCAGCAGTAGATGATCTGCTTTAAAACATGTTGTTCCTTACTGCAACAGTCCACTAGGTGGCGATATTCCCTGTAAAAAATGACTTGCCCATAAATCATAATTATATTGTAAATATATTAAAGTATTGGCTAGACTGTATTGAAACTGCTTCACAGATATAGTGGTGATGACTGGGGGAGAGAAAGGTGAGGTAAAAGCCATGATTTTACTAACAAGAACAAAACATTTAGGGAGTAACACTAAAAACGAAGTTAGTCTATTTTCACCTTTTTCTTTTTTCTTCCTCCTCAGTCACGACATAAATGCTTCATCTGCAGTAAAAAAATCACTCCGTTCCAGTTCCACACCTCCTTTCTCCTGAATCAGCACTTTTCTGCTGCAGGTCGACAGCGTTGCCCATTGAGGTTGATTGAGCACCATATCAGCACAAGTCTCTCACTCTCCTTTGGGTCCTCTTTCCTCCATTTTATTCATTCGCCTCAAATTTTCAATCACAGTCCATGTCCTAATACCTATAAGTTCCTTCGTCCCATCCGTTCCTTTCGTCTGAGGTCATGAAGCCACACAAGTGTACGTATATTCACCATCTGAGTTTATATGCCTCATCAATCTTCACACACTCCATTAGGCTTGTAATGGAGAGGACCGCTGTGTTGATGCCTCGGTTTCATATGAATTTTACGTCTACAACAACATCAGAAGATTATAATGTCTCCCACTCTCTTTAAAATAGGTATGTTCTGGTGTGATTGTGGAAAGTACAGCAGTAGCCCTAAGCATTTATATTTATCACTATCTACACCCACTTTACAGCTCTTCAGTGTCCTCTGACACCCCGGCAGGTTGTTCACATGTATAGAGTGCTGTGTTGAAGTGTGTTTTTCCACGTGGACGTCCTGACAGTTCAAACCTAGTGAACGTCATTGCATACACACATAACACAATGGTTATGTAATGGAGGAAGCAGATGATTCAAGCAGTAGAAAGACAGTAGCCAAGAAACATGATTTAGGATTCATGTTGTTTCTTAGTGACTCTATTAAAGAGTGAATCTTTTAAATCATTTCACAGAAAGTTTGTTCACTGAATCATTTAGTGGCCATTGAAGCCAGTAGATGGCGACATTAAAGGAGCAGTCACGTGTGCCCCTGCGAAATTTCTGTAGCTAATTTCAGTAAGAACCTGCACAATTGACCCTTTACAGGGAGTTTGGTTGACAGGCGATCTGACCAATCATAACGCTGAATCAGCTAATTTTTTCAACAAACAAACCAGACAGGAGGGTAGATTAATGCCGGTGGACTTAAACTTGAAAAATGGTGTGTATTGACTCTTTCCGCGTTTGAAACAAGATACCTTCTCATGTTCATTCATGTTTATTTCATGCTGTAACTAGTATAGATGATCGGTTCACGTGCCGATTGAACTGAGGCGCTACAGCGATCTGTCACAACACATTAAAGAGCCACAAAATGCTAGTTATTGTTTGAATTTCTTTAAAAAGAATTACAAAATTTGAAAGCTGAAAATTTGTTTCATTACTAAAGTAAGCTGCTCTGTCTTGTCTGTCTGCGCGTTGTCAGTTTCCTCTTTGCTCCGCGATGTATTGTTCACTGCATGAGAACGTGTGGTGTGAGAACGGCATGGCTTGTCGGACATAGCAAGCAGATCTTTACGAAGGGTCAATTGGAAATTTTGCTTGGGGCTGAAAAAATTTCCAACAGAAAGCCGGATTGAAAGTGTCTTTTTTTTTGTGAGCTGTGCTTCATGTATTGCTACATATTGATTATGGAAATTGGACGTGTTTTTTTTGCCTGCAAAATTTCGGCAATGTGACTGCAGTAAACCAATCTGTTAGAACCGCATTCAAAATTGCTTCCTGCACTCTTAAGTAGTGGTGTTTAAAACTATACTGGACATTATCATGCGAGCTCATTCATTCCCATTATCAGCCTGGTCTCATGTTTATACATGGGTATTAATACGTAACATTTACAAGCACAAAACATACACTTTTGTACGTTTGTATTAATGCTAAAACGTACAATTTAGACGTATTTCAACTAGGGCTGCACGATAAATCGCATGCGATATTTAATGCGCATCTTGTCAGAAAGCCGGTTCTGTAATCAGCGGTAAATCTCCATCACGTGCGTGCTTTCACATTGAGCAGCATTAACTACACAGAGCCGTTGTTCACTTACGAGCTGTGCAAAAAATCGCGCGAATATGAACGTGGTTTTGCGCAGCTCGTCAGTGAACAACGGCTCTGTGTAGTTAATGCTGCTCAATGTGAAAGCACGCACGTGATGGAGATTTACCGCTGATTACAGAACCGGCTTTACTGACAAGATGCGCGTTAAATATCGCATACGATTTATCGTGCAGCCCTAATTCAGACTAAGAGTTCAAAGGTCAAATGAGTTATGTTTTGGACTATTGTGTATTGAGTAGTCTTTAGGGAAGTGTAGTGCATGAAAAACACACTGTACAACAACGTTCAGGGAGTGTTTTAGCAGGAGTCATAAAAATCTGAATTTCTGAGTCCACCACATTTTACGTAAAATACATACAAATTATCATGAGATCACGTTGCCATTATACACTCATTAGCTACAACATTAAATCCACCTGCCTAATAGGTCCCCCTCATGCTGCCACACAGCTCTGATGTGTCGAAGCATGGACTCCACAAGACCTCTGATTGTGTCCTGTGGTCTCTGGTACCAAGACATTAGCTGCAGATCCTGCAAGTTGCGAAGTGAGGCCTCAATGGTTCGGATTTGATGCTCTAGCACATCTCCAAAGATGTTCAGTTGGATTGAGATCTAGGGAATTTGGAGGCCAAGGAAACACCTTGAACTCTTTATGTTCCTCAAGGCATTCCTGAACAATTTTTGCAGTGTGGCAGAGTGCATTATCCTGCTGAAGGAGGCCACTGCCATCAGGGAACAACAGTACCATGAAGGGATCTGAAATAATCTTTAGGTAGGTGATCAAAGTACCCAAGGTTTCCCAGCACAGTCTTTTACCGTTAAATTCACGGTCATTTTTTACAGTGTAGTTTTGTAGACATTCACACAAAGATCAGTCATTGGTGGCTACACGGCATTTGACCACTGGATTTAAAAAAATAATTTCAGGTATAAGAAGTGTTTCAACATTGCATCAACTACTGATGAACATTAATTTTTATTTGAATTATCACTCAGTCGGTTATTCTACCATTCACCACAGACAAATTCACCAACTTTTTTGTCATCTGATCCTCTTTCATCTAATATATTTTTATTTGAAGTACCCCTGAGATTTTAAAAAATATTTTAATAATGAAGTATCACATTTGTATGTTCATGGTTCTCTGACGTTGGTTATGGTCATGCGACATGCAAGTAAACAAAATAATTCATTTTTTCAGTGTTTTATTTTGATTCATTTTATAGTTATTTGTTTTCATTTTACATTTTTTATGATTTAATTAATTATTAGCTTTTCATTAAACTCGCAAACCCCCTGCAGTTCCTTCACAAACCCAGTTTGGGAAAACTTGAAGTAGCCTACTATAATGTTTAATGCACTTCATATTGTTGATAACAAATAGAATATATTTACTATACATCTTACTCTTTGTATTTTTATATCAATATGGTACAAGATTATCCTATTTAAATCAATGTAAAAAAACGAGATGGGTCAAAAGTAATATAAAAGTAGTCTGATTGTATTACCTAAAATGTGTAATTGTTCATAATGTAATGAATTACGTTACTAACTACAATTTTTGTCATGTAATTCGGAATCAGTGACTGATTACAATTTGTAAGTAACCCAGCTCTGCACTCTGTTATATAAAAATAAAAGAGGTAAGAAATGTAAGTTAAAGAATAAAGCTATAATGTACAAATAAAAGAATTTACAAAGCATCTGGCTTTATTTCTTCTGTGGAACACAAGATGGACGATGGGAACTAAACAACATGGCCCACTGAGTCCACTGACTTTGTATGGACAAAATAATAATAATAAAGTAAACAAAAAAGTATTCTGTAATGTTCAACAGAACAAAGCCATACAGTTTTGGAGAACACTCTGTTATATAAAAATAAAAGAGGTAAAAAATGTAAGTTAAAGAATAAAGCTATAATGTACAAATAAAAGAATTTACAAAGCATCTGGCTTTATTTCTTCTGTGGAACACAAGATGGACGATGGGAACTAAACAACATGGCCCACTGAGTCCACTGACTTTGTATGGACAAAATAATAATAATAAAGTAAACAAAAAAGTATTCTGTAATGTTCAACAGAACAAAGCCATACAGTTTTGGAGAAACACCAGTTAATGCCGGAATTTTCATTTTTGGCTGAACTTTACCTTTAAGAAAACGGTTTATTTCTGTGTTTTGCAGAAAGCCGCGTTGTTTAACCGTAATTTGAACGCGACCGCTGTTTTCTTGCCTTTCAGGGACTTGATAGAACGCAGTTCAGCTCACATGTAAATGCATGTGACGTTAGGTGTTGGAAGAGTGCGCATGTGCGAAGAATAAAGATTCCGAAATTATACTGACAACTCTGCATAAATACTGGGGTGTATGTAAACACGGGCGTAGCTTTTGTATCTTTTAAACGCATTTCTCGCAACAGGCGGTTTTCTAGTAGGCATGTAAATACAGGTGCATCTCAATAAATTAGAATGTCGTGGAAAAGTTCATTTATTTCAGTAATTCAACTCAAATTGTGAAACTGTGTATTAAATAAATTCAACGCACACAGACTGAAGTAGTTTAAGTCTTTGGTTCTTTTAATTGTGATGATTTTGGCTCACATTTAACAAAAACCCACCAACTCACTATCTCAACAAATTAGAATACTCCATAAGACCAATAAAAAAAACATTTTTAGTGAATTGTTGGCCTTCTGGAAAGTATGTTCATTTACTGTACATGCACTCAATACTTGGTAGGGGCTCCTTTTACTTTAATTACTGCCTCAATTCGGCGCGGCATGGAGGTGATCAGTTTGTGGCACTAGACCTGGCCTGTTGTTTTGGAACCTGGCACGTTTCCCCCCTTAGCTCGGTTCGTTTGGGCATATGTGAACACGGCAATCGCGCCCGGATCCGCGCCAAAACAATAATTCCGAGATCGCCTGAACGAGGTGGTCTCGGCGCGATTGAAAATGAACTCTGGAGCGGTTCGGTTGTAGTGAGAAAGCAGTCCGATCCAACGGACCAACGAACCGAACTTTTCCACGACATTCTAATTTACTGAGATGCGCATGTATAGTCAATATTGTGCTTTCACACCTGGACCTGGCCTGTTGTTTTGGAACCTGGCACGTTTCCCCCCTTAGCTCGGTTCGTTTGGGCATATGTGAACACGGCAATCGCGCCCGGATCCGCGCCAAAACAATAATTCCGAGATCGCCTGAACGAGGTGGTCTCGGCGCGATTGAAAATGAACTCTGGAGCGGTTCGGTTGTAGTGAGAAAGCAGTCCGATCCAACGGACCAACGAACCAGGCTATATCACAATGTATAATGGGTAATTACGTAAGTTCCGTGAAAAGCATTAGCTTTGTTGTTTTGCTAATACCTCAAAATGAACCTGTGAATGTCTGTGGGTGAGCACGTCTT
>NW_015651483.1:125086-170671 GCF_001515625.1 Sinocyclocheilus rhinocerous
GGCAATCGCGCTCGGATCCGCGCCAAAACAATCGGTCCGAGATCGCCTGAACGAGGTGGTCTCGGCGCGATTGAAAATGAACTCTGGAGCGGTTCGGTTGTAGTGAGAAAGCAGTCCGATCCAACGGACCAACGAACCAGCCTATAACACAATGTATGGTGGGTAATTACGTAAGTTCCGTGAAAAGCATTAGCTTTCTTGTTTTGCTAATACCTCAAAATGAACCAGTTAATGTCTGTGGGTGAGCTCGCCATTCAAAATCAAAGCGCACTTTTCCATTTTATAATGCCGTCTTATTGCTCTTCTTCGTAGTAGGTGCATTTTAAAAATGTTTTCCCAATCAATTCTGGACTCCTGCTCAAAATGATAAATTAATATAATGACAGCTACCAATAAAACAACAACAATAAGCCCGCAAAGCTGTTATCGTTCCATCCTGACGGATGACAGCTCAGCGGAATCCCGGAAAATAAACCGTGGAACTTTGACCAATGAGAGAACAGTTTACCCGCGCGTGACTTGTATTAACAAATTTGGTCCGTTTAGAAACTTTGCCATGTGAAAGCGAACCGCACCAAGAATAAAAAGCAACATTGTAATCATTTTAATCCCTGTTTCGGAACAAAGCAATCGATCTACAGGTGTGAAAACACAAATAGTAAAACTTCAAAGCAGCGCTGAGACGTTCAGGATCAGACAAAGTATAATTTAAGCTTCAAGAACCAGAGGGGGTGGAAACAGGGATGAGCAGACACTCAGCAACCCCCACCTGCAGTTCACATCCCGGCCAGCAGGGGTCCGCACGCCGGCTGAATCTTTCATTCTGCTGCATGCAACACTTTTAGTAGCCTTTTTTGCACATTCGGCTGTTCACGCTCTGCTGCTGTTGTCCTCACTGGGCTCTCTATAGGGGTCCCCTTTTCTATGCCATATGTAGCTGTAAGTAAAAGTGGACTACTGTTTTCTACTGTGTCTAAGCACTTTACGTGTGTACAGCTCTAAAAAAAGACCAGGGGCCCATTGCACAAACATAGCCACAATGTTTAGACATCGGTCTTACTTTTCAGATTCAAATTAGACCATTCTACCTTTTTGTACAGCATTCAAAATCTTATGAGTTTCTTGAAGAAGAAAAAACTAAGACTCGTCTAAGCAGTTTATGCGTCCAGCCACCAGAAACTAGACTGACTGAAACACATTGTGAAACCAATGTTAGGATTTATTCCGTTTTATGGCTTGTCACTTTGTGTGCAGTTAATAATAATGTTTGTTTCTTGTTAAAATAATGTAACTTCTAGAAGGATGTCATTAATAGCAAAAAAACATTCTCAAAAACGTGATAGCTAAATGGATGTTTTGTTTGAAAGTGTTAGTGAATCTACAATATTTTATATTTATTTCAAATTTAAGGACATGGCAAAAATGGTAACATCCACCTAAACTAAAATATAGATAAATATTAAAATTATTTAATATTCATCCCATGTTCCTTTAAAAAATATATAAAGAGTAATAATTTCTGTTACACGTTTGTTGTTTCATAGAATATCTATATTCATAGATTACAGTGACATTAACAAAAATATAGAATACGCATTACTATTAAATTACTTACAGTTTAGTAACTGCTGTAACAAATAGTTAAGAACACTTAACTTGTATTCTTAGCTCTGCTTTCAAAGCGTAACAGTTATCAACATATCTTCTTCTATCTTTAACCATCCAAGGAAGCCCCGCCTAAAAGCAGGGCATCAAAAAATTACTTTATACTCATAGTGTTCTTCCCCACGGAAATCTTTAGTAAAAGGCGAAAGATTTATACGATCTGAGAAAAAACATGAGTGTACTGAGTTTCTAGAGAAAGCAGGAGGTGGAAGACCAACGGCAACACGCTGCGTAACGACGGTAACACAAACGTTCATCAATATCAAACATGTTCAACTCAGCTGAACATTAGCAAAATCGCTAAAGAGTGTTATCCATATGTCTACCGAGCTATTATAACCAAATACAATAAATAAAAAGTAAGAAATGTGTGTGAAATATAACGTGTCGTGTTGCATTGTGGGTAGCTCGTGTCGTGCTCTTCCTGATACGTCATGCTTCATATCATTTACATACAGTTCCGTGACTCAGTGAAACCTGACCTTCAGTGTAAGACAGTAAAGCAGCGGATGGGTGATCAGAAAGAATTAAACCGTGTTTGTTTCTGAAATAATATCATAATAGTTATCGGTAAATTATTATACAGATCACTGGAACAATCTCAGGTCATTCCTGCAAAATCGTACTGCCGCTTAGTAACAAACTCTTGTGGATGCAGGCACACTTTGAGGACAGAGAGGAGAGAGAAACATATGAATCGATTATCACCGCTGCATGTCGCACTAATCTCTCCCCCAGGTTGTGTGTTGCCCTCTTTTCCCAGTTCAGCCTGTTTAGTTAGTATTATTATGCAAGTACGTTTACAACAATCTCATGGATTTACACAAATTCAGGGAACTTTCTAAACCGAGTTGTTTCACTGGTTGGCGACACCAAACGGCGATGGTCTTTCTTTGCACTTTTAACATTCACTGAAAGATTACCTGACATTAAAGGGGTCCTATTATGCTTTTTCACTTTTTCAACTTTAGTGGTGTGGTGCCAATCACAAAACACGCTGGCCCAGCTAACCAATCACAACACACACTGGCTCAGCTAACCAATCACAACACACACTGGCCCAGCTAACCAATCACAACACCCACTGGCCCAGCTAACCAATCACAACACACACTGGCTCAGCTAACCAATCACAACACACACTGGCCCAGCTAACCAATCACAACACCCACTGGCCCAGCTAACCAATCACAACACACACTGGCTCAGCTAACCAATCACAACACACACTGGCCCAGCTAACCAATCACAGCACATTTCGTATTTCAGAAGGCGGGCCTTCATTTGATACAGGAACTATTCGAGCCGTTCATGCCAGACTGGAGAGAGAGGTGTTGTAATAATGTAAAATATGTGAAAAATAATGTGTTTTTCGAACAACCTAGTATGAGAGCCTGTTCTAGTACACCCCCAAAACAAAATCAAGACTTTGTAAAAGAGCATAATAGGACCCCTTTAAAGAAATAATAATAATAAATATTTGTAAGCTAAGTTACAGCATTAATCATACTTTTCACGCATCATCTAAATTCACGATTTAACGTCTAGCGACCTCGCTAAAATGTTATTCATTACATTAAAATATAGGCTATAGCATACCCCTTCCATACCTATATATTAATTTATATATGAATCTAGATAAATTTAGGACATTAAAATGAATAATAGCTAGCTAATCATGACCTAGTAGCCTACCTCACATGGTATACTTCGCTGAACTGAGGTTGTGCCCTGAAGGGATACAGCAAAAACCGGAAGCTAACAATAAATCGAATTTTCTACCTATTAGATTGTGTTTTATTAACGTCTACACCTACCCCAACCCTAAACCTACCCCTTACAATAATGTAAAAATAGTAATCATTGTTGTACAGTGTGTGAAAAATTATGCTATATTGATGTGCGCATGCCCAGTAGTTTTTGCTGTCGCTTTTCAGACCGATTAGTTTTGTAAAAATCGACGCGTTTCAAAAAGGCGGGGCATAGAGGAGAAACAATAATGTACAGTATGTGGAAAATAATGTGTTTTTTTAACTTTAAACCGCATAAACACATTTCATTACACCAAATACACAAAATAATGTTCTTTTTAGCAGCATCATATGACCCCTTTAAAACATGTACAGGTCATCACCACTTTTTATCAAAATGTATATAAAAGCTAGTTTCTAAAATAAGATTTCTCAATATATTTCCTTATATTTAATGTAACTGATGAATAGGAATATGAGGTAAGTTAAGTTTATTTTATGTAGGCCTATATATTTACACTGCCAGAAAAAAATGTGTAGAAATCGTAGCTACCTTTAGGGGTACAACAGCTTGTCACTGGGACAGTACCCTCAAAGGGACACGTTTGTACCTTCTTTACCCCTGAAGGGTGCATATTAGTAATGGAATAATATGTACCCTTAAGGTAGCAATATGTACTCGTATGGTACTATTATGAACCCTTTGGGTTAAAGAAGGTACAAAGTGTCTCTTTAAAAAAAAGGTACTGTCCCAGTGACAAGCTGTTGTACTCCTAAAGGTACAATTTTGGCACATTTTGAGAGTGTAAAGAGGAGAAATGGAAATCAAATCTTAAAAATGGCAATGAAACAATGACATGACTTGGGTACGTCCTTTCTGTTTGGAGGGAGATGGATTTAACATATAAATAACATAAGTGTTTTTAATAGATTCTTTGCACTGATTTTGCAGTTTAGTGTCTGAATGAGAGACCTGGATTTGTAAAAACTTGCATATGGCTGTGTCTTTCTAATTGAAAGGCCATTTTATGCTCATGTACAGTATGCACAGCACAGATGCATGTGTTTGAGTGCCTCTGTGTGTAATTATTCTGAGGATCTGCTGTGCAAATGCACCAACACAAACTACACAGCATGCTTTGCTGACTTTGCTAAAATCCAAATGCAGAAAAGAGCACAAAGACAGAAATTGTTCAATTTTATCTTTCTCGGGTGGCACAGAAAATCAAACTATATCAGCATTTTTAAATCCCTTAAGATATCTTTAATATCTCAACTGCTTCTTCTAGACAGCAATTAGATTAAACAGAGCGCGTGGAAACTTTTGCTTAGTCTCTTGCTTCTCAGATTATTCCCTTAAGAAATCTCACATGTCTCCTCTAGAGATCTCAACAATGTCACAAACTTAACCATGAATTCCACGAAGAGTTAAAAATGAAGCAAAGAGTGTTGTGAATGTGTGTGTAAAGATATCGCTCAAACACAATATACTGCATTCACGTTTTCTGATGGCATGTTGTTCTCAATCGCCCAGTTTCTCCATGGACTGTGTCATGCATCAGAGCCTCTGACAGATGACCCACCCATTAAATAGTAACAAAGTCTCCCTCCTCAACTTCACCTGACACTCCGTCGTCTGCAAACTGACACGCTGGAGACGATCCAATGAAAGTTACACTAATGAGCTCAATCGTTCGGTTTACTTTGGCGCTTACCCCAGAACGCCAGCTTACCTTTCAGGGCAGCGTCAAGCCACAGACAACCGCCCTATATGCTGAAGTCACCCAGGTCTTTATCCCCTCACACCTGTCTGACTTACTTAAGGCTTCCTCATTCCTGGACAGGCTCCAGAAAGTCCGTTTGCAGATGATAGTGTCTCAGGTGTGGGCAAGAGAGAGACTTTCGATCACTGTCGGCTTTTAAGATCATAGATATATGTGTCTATTGAAAAATGTGGGGCATTTTATTTAAAGAACAAAGAGCAGATGAACACATCTGGTGTAATCAGTCAGAGTAAAAAATATAACAGATAATTGCGAGAGTTAAAATAAGAAATAAAGTCAATTGTGAGACAGAAAATCACAATAATGAGAATTAAAGTAGCAATTGTTAGAATAGAAATGCACACTGTGAGATTTGAAATTGCAAATATGACAAATAAAAGTCAAACTGTGATATAGTAAGTCACAATTCTGATAAATAGTTGCAATTAAAATAGTCGCAAATGCGATATATAGTCACATTGTGAGATATAAAATCACAGTTCCAACAAATACAAGTCACATTTACTTGAAATCAAATCAAATTGTAATTGTGAGATATTAAGTCTAAATTATTATGTATTGTAACCCTGAGGTATAGTTAAATTATTACAAATTGTCACAATTATGATGAAATGAAGTCACAATTGTAAGATGTAAAATTGCATTTGTGAGATATAAAGTTGCAATTGTGAGAAATAAATTCTAAAATTGTGAAATATATAGTCGCACTGCGAGAAATAGCCACAATTATGACAAAGTAAAAAATGTAAGAAATTAAATTTGCAATTGTGAGAAAAATAGTTGCAATTTTAAGATATATATATAAAAAAAAACTATTATGACAAATAAAGTCGTATATACTTAAAATGAAGTTAATTGTAAGATATGAAAGTGCAATTGTAAATAAATTCTAAATGGTGATATAGTGACACTGTAAAAAACTCGGTATTGCAATTGAAAGAAATAAAGTTGCATTAAGGCTACTTAAAATCAAGTTAATCGAAATTGCAACTGCGAGTAATACGGTCAAATTGTGGTATATAACACTGCGAGATATAAAACACAGTTATGAAAAATAAAGTCCCAAGTCTAAAATATAAAATTATAATTGTGAAAAAGTTGCAATTATAAGAGGTAAAGTCACAATTACAACAAATAAAATCACAATTACGCAAGAATGTCACAATTGTGGGATATAAAAATGAGTCTAAATAATATTAAATCTGATTTATGACTTGCCAGGTGTTAAAATCACATAGACTTTAAAATCGCATGACTTTTTTCCCATTAATCTGAGTATTCCTCGAACTAAAATACAATCCACCCATATTAAAGTATCAGCGCATGTTTGTTTATTGTTGTGGATTGTGGAACAAATTGGATTCAGCTTAAACCCTTGAGCAGAGTTTTGGACACATATCACACTGTACACATCCTTTGTTATTACTTTTTCCAGTCCCACACAACCAGCATGGAGTAACGTGCCCCAGTCATACACAACAACGGCTCTACTTGGTGAGTCGATTTACCTGTGGGAGGCCTGAACAGCTAAAGGCAAGTGTTACTCCACCACAATAAAAGTTACACAATCAAATGAATCATGATTTTCACAATGTTGGTGCAAAGCCCCGGGAGGAACAGACTGAGATCTTCAAATGAAGAATAGTTTCACTCGGTAATGATTGGCCCTGTTTGTTGATACAGGAGGACACAAAGATTCCCCCACAACAATAATAGAACAGGCTCCGTGCTGTAGACACGCATATCATGTTTCTCTTGCACCTGCGTCAGCTCGAATGCAACAGTCTCTCTCTCCATCTGTCTCACCTCACAGACAGAGACAGACAAGACGGTCAAAGTCAGTGGCTGTACACTCTGTCCCTCCTCTGTTTCTGTCAGGGATGGAGTCTTGTGACATCACTGTACACACATGCCTGAGGTACTGAGGAGAACCTAGATAGACACACACAAACTGATCTTTGAGTGCTTGTGTTCAAAACAGGTTGGACTCTCTTTTTCTGGTTCTTTGACTTGTTTTGTCTGTTCAGACTAGCTGCTATTCTATATACTACATGTATGTGTTTCTATATATTGCTGATTGTTTCTGCAGGTTACGTAATTTTGCCGGTACGTGGCGACAAGATGCTGTCTTTTCTGAGTGAATCATTATATCATTCATTTAACCGATTCGTTCAAAACAATTATTGGTGTCTCATTTCGAAGGCTGCGTCCTCTGTGGGCTGCACACGTCATCAAGGATGTCTCATTTAAGAAAAGTAGCCATTATAAAATGGACTTGTGAGGTGAAAAGAACTGAAATTTCTTTCTTAGTTTGTAATGTATTGGTTACTTTTTATTTTAATTTTTTTAACGAGGCAGCTGCGGCCGACAAATGCGACCTCTGGAGGGATGCAGCTACAGTGCGTCATTGAATCGTTCATTCAAAAGACTTGCGGATTTCTTTTCGAGGTGGCTTGGAAGTGGAACTTCTTGCGAGGGCAGAACCAAACAGACAACTGTAACTGCAACATTGTGTTACTTAAAGGGATAGTTCACCCAAAAATGAAAATGTGATGTTTATCTGCTTACCCCCAGGGCATCCAAGATGTAGGTGACTTTGTTTCTTCAGTGGAACACATATGATGATTTTTAACTCCAGCCGTTGCAGTCTATCAGTCGTATAATGCATGGCAATGGTAACAAAATCTATGAGAGTAAAAAAAACAGGCACGTATTGTAACCCTGAGGTATAGTTAAATTATTACAAATTGTCACAATTATGATGAAATGAAGTCACAATTGTAAGATGTAAAATTGCATTTGTGAGATATAAAGTTGCAATTGTGAGAAATAAATTCTAAAATTGTGAAATATATAGTCGCACTGCGAGAAATAGCCACAATTATGACAAAGTAAAAAATGTAAGAAATTAAATTTGCAATTGTGAGAAAAATAGTTGCAATTTTAAGATATATATATAAAAAAAAACTATTATGACAAATAAAGTCGTATATACTTAAAATGAAGTTAATTGTAAGATATGAAAGTGCAATTGTAAATAAATTCTAAATGGTGATATAGTGACACTGTAAAAAACTCGGTATTGCAATTGAAAGAAATAAAGTTGCATTAAGGCTACTTAAAATCAAGTTAATCGAAATTGCAACTGCGAGTAATACGGTCAAATTGTGGTATATAACACTGCGAGATATAAAACACAGTTATGAAAAATAAAGTCCCAAGTCTAAAATATAAAATTATAATTGTGAAAAAGTTGCAATTATAAGAGGTAAAGTCACAATTACAACAAATAAAATCACAATTACGCAAGAATGTCACAATTGTGGGATATAAAAATGAGTCTAAATAATATTAAATCTGATTTATGACTTGCCAGGTGTTAAAATCACATAGACTTTAAAATCGCATGACTTTTTTCCCATTAATCTGAGTATTCCTCGAACTAAAATACAATCCACCCATATTAAAGTATCAGCGCATGTTTGTTTATTGTTGTGGATTGTGGAACAAATTGGATTCAGCTTAAACCCTTGAGCAGAGTTTTGGACACATATCACACTGTACACATCCTTTGTTATTACTTTTTCCAGTCCCACACAACCAGCATGGAGTAACGTGCCCCAGTCATACACAACAACGGCTCTACTTGGTGAGTCGATTTACCTGTGGGAGGCCTGAACAGCTAAAGGCAAGTGTTACTCTACCACAATAAAAGTTACACAATCAAATGAATCATGATTTTCACAATGTTGGTGCAAAGCCCCGGGAGGAACAGACTGAGATCTTCAAATGAAGAATAGTTTCACTCGGTAATGATTGGCCCTGTTTGTTGATACAGGAGGACACAAAGATTCCCCCACAACAATAATAGAACAGGCTCCGTGCTGTAGACACGCATATCATGTTTCTCTTGCACCTGCGTCAGCTCGAATGCAACAGTCTCTCTCTCCATCTGTCTCACCTCACAGACAGAGACAGACAAGACGGTCAAAGTCAGTGGCTGTACACTCTGTCCCTCCTCTGTTTCTGTCAGGGATGGAGTCTTGTGACATCACTGTACACACATGCCTGAGGTACTGAGGAGAACCTAGATAGACACACACAAACTGATCTTTGAGTGCTTGTGTTCAAAACAGGTTGGACTCTCTTTTTCTGGTTCTTTGACTTGTTTTGTCTGTTCAGACTAGCTGCTATTCTATATACTACATGTATGTGTTTCTATATATTGCTGATTGTTTCTGCAGGTTACGTAATTTTGCCGGTACGTGGCGACAAGATGCTGTCTTTTCTGAGTGAATCATTATATCATTCATTTAACCGATTCGTTCAAAACAATTATTGGTGTCTCATTTCGAAGGCTGCGTCCTCTGTGGGCTGCACACGTCATCAAGGATGTCTCATTTAAGAAAAGTAGCCATTATAAAATGGACTTGTGAGGTGAAAAGAACTGAAATTTCTTTCTTAGTTTGTAATGTATTGGTTACTTTTTATTTTAATTTTTTTAACGAGGCAGCTGCGGCCGACAAATGCGACCTCTGGAGGGATGCAGCTACAGTGCGTCATTGAATCGTTCATAAAAATGATATAAATACTGTTCAGTTTCTCGCACAAATCAAATCAATGTGTCGTCACGAGCCGCAGGGTTTAATTTGGATTTGTCTGTGCATGTTTTTTTACTCTCGTAGATTTTGTTACCATTGCCATTGCATTATACGACTGATAGACTGCAACAGTTGGAGTTAAAAATCATCATATGTGTTCTACTGAAGAAACAAAGTCACCTACATCTTGGATGCCCTGGGGGTAAGCAGATAAACATCACATTTTCATTTTTGGGTGAACTCCCTTTGATATGAACTTCTTGTTTATTGAATTGTTGTATAAAAGCAATATCAGCATCGCAATAGCGTTGTTTTTTCAACTATCAGCATGGATCTAGCCATAGACTCGATGCAGACATTCGTCAGACATTCCAAAATGCAACGCTCTTGCTCGTGGATAGTGGATATTGCTTAAAGGGAAAGTTCACACAATATAAAAGTAATATAAAAATTCAGCCATTATTTACTCACCCTGGTGTTGTTCAAAACATATATGGTGACCATTTATTTTCACAACACAAAGAGAAATAAAAATGCCCTGCTCGAGCTGCATGGTCCACAATGCGAATGAACGATGATCTTCAACCATATAAAAAAGGATGATACTTTTGCATGATATTTTTAAAGCTTAAAGAGATAGTTCACCCAAAAATGAAAATGCTGTCATTAATTACTCACCCTCATGTCGTTCCAAACCTGTCAGAACTTTGTTCATCTTCAGAACACAAATTAAGATATTTTTGATGAAATCTGAGAGCTCTCTGACCCTCCATAGACAGCAAGGGTACTACCACGACCAAGGCACAGAAACGTAGTAAAGACATTGTTAAAATGGTCCATGTGACATCAGTGGTTCAACCGTAATTTTATCTTGTCTTACTGGTTTGGAACGACATGAGGGTGAGTAATTAATGACAGCATTTTCATTTTTGGGTGAACTAACCCTTTAAAGAAGGTGACCATTCATTGCCACTATATAGGCTACACAAGTGCGAGCAGGACTTTCAATGTTTAACTTTAATCTTGATATGCTATGTGTGTGTGTGTGTAGCAAATATGAGGATACTGTAATTCAACGTTTTTAGAAGGTAGAACAAATCTTCTATATTCTATGAAAAAGCTTGAATGTCAACCAATAACCAACCACTGCCAGTGAAAAGGTATGCCTAGATAACAGGGAACGTTCTCAAGATGTTCTCAGGCTAATATTCTGTCAAGAGTTCTGTCAAAGTTATGAACAAAGATTCTTCCAGTAACGTTAATATATGTTTATAAGCTATCTGTTCTTTATATATATATAAATAAGAAAGTTCATCCACCTGTATGCTCTCTGAGCGCAAAGGCATCAAGAGTGTGTTTTCTCACTGTGTCAGACTCAGTGCAACATACTCCCTCTCTTTCTCTTTCTCACACTCACTCACAGCTGCAAAGAGAAGCAGCGCAACACACCAGAGTGGAGCCGCCGTACAGCAGCAGCACACAGCGCGATGGTGCGCCTCAGGACCGCGTCGCGCAACTTAACTGCGTTTCAACACGCAATCAAACTTAAGGACTTGTGAGGCAAATCAATTCAATTGTTCAGACCTGAACTAAGCAAAATGGACAGCAAACTATTCCCAGGACCCTAAACCAACACCGCAACGAATGAGCTCATGGTGATCTCCACAGAACGGACCAAAGACGCGTTAAGCACGGTCACCTTCGCTGTTGAGGAGACTTGCGAGAGGATCCCAAGAACAGCACCGACACGTCCCTGGCCAGCAGTAACGAGCGAACCGGATCCAGCAGATCAATGAAGAATGCGCGAGCGCACGCACAGTCGATGAAGCCGGCGGCGGGATCATGCGTGTTCTGCCCGAGCCGAGCGCGCAGTCACTGCGGCTGGTGTTTCTCTTCGTCTTCGTTATGGATGTAGCGCCGTCCCCGGCTCTGACCGCCGGCTGCCCTGACCGCTGCGTGTGCGACGACCAGCTGGTGGTCCAGTGCGCCTGGCAACAGTTAAGCGACTTCCCCGTGGACCTCCCGCTGGCCACCCGGCAGCTGATAATTTCCAATAACCGGATCGGCGACCTGCCGGCGCTGCAGCTCAACTACCTGTCGGACCTGGTGTACCTGGACTGCAGCAACAACTCGTTGACGGAGATCTCCGAGTCTACTTTTGGCAACCTGCGCAAGCTCGCCTACCTGGATCTGTCTTTCAACAGCCTGACGCAGATCGAGGACCGGACGTTTGGCCCGCTGTCCAGCCTGGTGATGCTGAGGATGACGGATAACCCGGGGCTGTCGGAGATCCACGTGGACGCGTTTGCGGAGAACGCGGCGCTGCAGGTGCTGGACGTGAGCCGCAACAACCTGACGGCGCTCAACATCAGCTCTCTGATCGCGCTGCCGGCGCTGCGCTCGCTGGGGCTCAGCGGGAACCCCTGGAGGTGCGACTGCGACACGGAGGACCTGTGCCTCTGGATCCAGATAGAGGGCTTCAAGTTCCAAGGTGAGATCATGCGCTTCTTGTCTTTAGCTGCTCTGAAAACTTTCCAAGTCCATTTTATGGCTTAAAAACCGACAGCCATGGTTGCCACAATTTTAGCGTATAAAACAGACGATGTTACAGGCATTTTGGGAACTGATTTTGCCATTAAGTGATGCTATAATACCAACCGATCTGCGCTATTAAAATGTGTTTGTTATTGTAAAGCGTACTGATAAAAGCACACGTGGATTAATAGAAGTCTGCATGATAATTCAAATATGATCCAAATGACTCCAGCTATTGGGTGTTCCAGTTATAAAGACATGCAGAGCACAAATATGTGACCCTGGACCTCAAAACCAGTCATAAGGGTAAATCATCTGAAAGCTGAATAAATAAACTTTTCATTGATGTATGGTTTGTTAGGATAGGACATATTTATCGGATATATTTGGCTGAGATACAACTATTTGAAAATCTGGAATCTGAGGGTGCAAAAAAAAATCTAAATATTGAGAAAATCGCCTTTAAAGTTGTCCAAATGAAGTCCTTAGCAATGCATATTACTAATCACAAAGTAAGATTGGATATATTTATGGTTGGAAATGTACAAAATATCTTAATGGAACATGATCTTTACTTAATATCCTAATGAGTTTTGGCATAAAAGAAAAATAAATAATTTTGACCCATGCAATGTATTGTTGGCTATTGCTACAAATATACCCGTGCTACTCATGACTGGTTTTGTGCTCCAGGGTCACATATGGTTCTGGGAATTCTACAAGGCGATACCTATTTTACTTTCTTAAAAAAAAAAAAAAACATGATTTCAATAAAAATGTACCATAAAAATGCACAGGTTAGTAGGTTATGTAGTAATTTAGGCCTAAATGTTTTTACAGTATTTCACAATACATTGACATTGTGTTATCTTTTAAAATATAATATGTTCTGCTGTGTATGGTAAGGTCAAATAAAGCCAATTAACTTTTTTATATAATAGTTCTTTTTTTCATTTCCTTTATTTATGAAGCACTTTTCAACTACTTTATAGTTCAAAATGCTGAACGACCATGAAAAAAAGGACAAACATAACACATCACATTAAAACACCACACAACAAATCAGCACCCCTAATTAATAGGTTTTTAGGCGAGCTTCAAAACTAGAAATACTAATGGCAACTCCATAAACCATTCCATAATCTAGGCCCAACAACAAAACTACGAACAAAGTTTTTACTGTGTATTATATCAATGTAACGAAATTGCCAATAAGTAATTTGTTGTTTAATAATTAAGTGACTTATAATATGAAGTTACTGGTGCAAGTTACGATCATCTCTTTCAGCTATGAGCCGAAGTCTTTAACCGCTGCTGCATTAACAAATGTTACTGCCTTTCCTCCAGGCATCATAATTGAGCATAATGGAAGTGCTAATTGTTAATTAGTCATTTAGCTGATGATTTTATACAAAGTGTCCTCGTATACATACTATACAGTCTCCCAGGGGCAATTTGGAGTTATGTTTCACGATCAAGCGCACTGTGTGTCACCACCGCTAACAAGCGATGAAGTAACCACATTTTCCAGGTTGGATAATATAAATGTAATAATTTAAGATTCAACCATTTCAAATTAGTTGAGCACTAATCTACACAGCCCCGACTTCTGAAGTCTGACCAACAACCAGCCTAAATGAACCACTGGAATACATTACCGTTGCTTTTTCTTTTTCCTTCGAGCTACACTGCTGAATATAAAAGCTCACTGTTAAATAGTGGTCAGTGAAATATCATTATTTAAAAAAATACAATATGTAGTTTAAGGTGATTTCAATTCATTCCAGTGTTGGTGCCTAACAGATGACCTTAAAGTGAAGGAGAGAGAGGAAGGGAATGAAAGGCCAGCTAATTATCTCCACCATTAGACCTCAAGAGTGAGAAGGTCTTTATCAGTCTTTTCACCCCAGTTTGCGTTATCGAGTTATTCAGGCTGTTAATTTGATCTGAAGACTGCGTCTCGGTTGAACGGAGGGCAGGGCACAGGCAGACCCTGTGACCACTGCGGCTTTAGAGGGCAAACTGGCTTTGTTTACAATGCCACGGCAACAGAATTGAAAGATGTAGACTAGAACAGTATGTTTGGTGAGAAAAACAAGATGTCAGTGTGCTACTGTATGTCTTAGCTGGTCGTTTGCTCATTTTAGTGAGGTTTTGGGTACTTTCATTTTATTTAGGCTACACCAGCTGAACACCAACTTGGCCAGGCTTGGAGGCCAGCTAGACTAAATTAAACCAGTTAAAGCCAGTTTAGTCTTAGGGCAAATGTACTTAAATGTTAATCTCTGCGCAAACGTGACATTTTGAGTTGAATGCTCATCGTTATTTTTAGTCGAGCAGCTGTAATTGAACTTCAGATGTGTGTGCTTCACATGATCCATGTCACTGTATATGAATCATGCATGCGTGTGCATAGGCTTATCCAATTTTTGTGGATGCTTATTTTCTTTCTCCCAGTTCAAAACCTTGCTTTAGTGCAATGATTGATTGACAAGGTAATAGGAAGAGCTTCGGTGTTGTCCAAAATGCATTAGGCCAGATTAGCGTTTACATTACAAAGAGGTTTTGGATTGCCTCTCAAAGTGGTTTGAGTTATTTGATCTCAAAACTTTTTAGGATCTTTAGTCTACACTGGCATTTTGAAAGTGACAAAACGTGTCAATATCTGGCTGATTGCCAATAAACGAGAGTTTCAGTGTCCAAAACTATTAACATGTTCACTCAATCACTATTCACTACATAGTGAATGTCACACAGTTCACTAGATAAGGAAACAGTGTGCAAATTTAAAGGGATGGTTCACCCAAAAATGAAAATTCCACCATTACCCACCCAAATGTCGTTCCAAACCCGTAAGACCTTAGTTCATTTTCGGAACACAAATTAAGATATTTTTAATGAAATCTGAGAACTTTCTGGCCCTCCATATGTAACTGAAATGTTCTGAGACCCAGAAACATACTAAGAACATTGTTAAAATAGTCCATGTGACATCAGTGGTTCCCTTTAAGTGAATTTAGAAACTTCTTCAGACAATATTGTATCATTTTCAAACAATGACAAAAATACAAAAAACAAAGTTAGCTAACTATGTTTGCAAATTCTCTCTACCAACATTGTTCAACGATTTGTCGTTTCCCAAATCCATAGTTCCAACAAACATTCGAAAACAGCATTTCAAAGTTTTGTCTCTCAAAGTTGTATATCTCTTGACCTGTGGTTAGAAGCGACATAGAATGACATGGATTTAAATAGATCATGCATGTAAGCAAAATAAGCAAGCTAACATGTAATTCAATCTATATCTATAATTCAATACATATACAAATTTTATTCTACATCTTTTACTTTGTTAATTATAGCACCGTTTTTTAAGAGTGCGCATATGTGGAGGTGCTCTAGTACCACGGTGAACCCTGGAGTGATGTAAGGAAACCCGCAAAATAATGGAGAACAAAAATAACGAAGAAGTCCTCAGATGCCATGTTTGATTTTTACAGCAATAATCTTACATTAATTTGATCTCAAACTGAGTAATTAGCAGTTATGTTATGCTCCACCACCTGCTTGACGTCATTATAATGTGTTAAACAACGTAGTTCAAACGATGATTGTGTGACGAAGTTTCTACATTTTCCAGGAAACACTCATGACTAACTAGTTAGTTTCTCCATGCGTCGTACTAGTTAGGCACTGAGTAACATTGTTGTCTGTGAAATGCACCCCTGACTTTTCAGACTCATTCCAAACAAATCTGAATTAATAATCAACACTTTTGACTCCAATGTCCCCTTTGTCTAAGACAATATTCGAATGCCCTCACATCTGATATGTACCTATGTATATGATAATATGATAAAGTTTAATGTTGTACTTATTTATTTTTTTGTTTTAATATAACTAAATACACACATATACATATGTATATATTTACATAAATGTAAATACATTATTGGGCCCTCTGGAAGCTTGCTGAGGCCCCCTAGTGGGTCCCGGCCCCCTGTTTGAAAACCTTTTGGTTAAAATCACATAGAGTTTGAATCAGATTTGTAAGCATTGGATCTTCTGTGTGGTTTTGCTATTCAGACCTGAATGGATTTGATTTGGGTGTGCTAAAAATCAGATTTTGTGGGCTGTCTGAACAAGTCTGACTTGTCTGACTTCCTTTTTTTTTTTTTTTGCAGAGCAATTTTGTTCTTGGTGCTTTATCAGCTGTTACACCATAATGAAGCTGTTAAAGATAGAACATAGAAAGTATAGAAAGAATAACAATGCACACAATCTGTCCAATCCATCTTTCCAGAAATAAGTCAATGTAGTCTGAGAACTTAATAAAGAAAATTGAGCTTTTCCAGACGTTGAGATTGAACATAAGCTCTGGCCTCTCCGTTATCGGGGAGCAAAACCCTAGGAATGCAAAAACCTAATTTCTCTCGGTCTATTCAAAGACACGCTGTCTGTCTGCTCATTGTCTCTCTCCTGATTAGACTCTCTGACGTTTTGGTGTTGCTGCGTCCACTGAGAGCAGATGGCTAATTATGTATTTTTTAAAAGTGGATATGAGAATTCTTGTCCCATTATATAATCCTGTCCAAGCACTCTGGCTGCACCAGCGTACAAGAGCACTGGTGCGTCTCTCTTAATCACCAAATATCACTGGCTTCAGACAAGAATACTTGTGTGTGAGCGTATTAAAGTGATAGTTCACTAAAAGATGAAAATACTGTCATCATTTACTCACTCTCATGTTGCTACAAACCTGTGTGACACGAACAGAGAAATTCTGAAGGATGAGAATATGAGCTTTCTAGCTTTAATCAGATGCAAGATCACCATAAAAAAAGTATCATAAAAGTGATTAATATGACTTGTGTGCTATATTTCAAGTCTTCTAAGTTATTCAACTTGACTTGAGAGAAGTGATGTCTGATTTAATGAATCCTTCTTTTGAGTCAGAATTCTTTTGAATTCAACTCACTCAGTGATCTGGTCACAGCAGTTTAAGGAATAAAAAAATCATCTGTGTCAATCCCAAAAATGCTTACATTTGATCTATAGTTTTAACAAAAGTTCTGGAGCTGTCAAAAGTCAGATGACATGTTTCGCACTTACAAAAGCGACTTACAAATGAGGACAATGAAAGCAATCATAATCCACAAAAGAGCAATGATATGCAAGTTCTATAGTTCTATAAGTCTCAGTTAGCTTAATGCAGTACACGTAGCAAGTTTTTTTTTAAATCATATAATAAATAAAAAGAAAACAGATAGAATAGAAAAATAATAGAGCAAGCTAGTGTTAAAGGCCTTTTTTGCTTTTGTTAATTGTACAATAAATAAAAAGAAAACAAATAGATAGAATACAAAAAGATTAGAAAAGCTAGGTTTTTTTAAAAGAAAACAAGCAGTAAATGAATAGAGTACAAGTCTAAAAGGGACACGGAGGTTTATCTAGGTGGATGTTGAAGTCTTCAAGCATAACTAGGGAGTACCATCCTCAGGAAAGTTTGAGAGCAGCGCATCTAATTCATCCAAGAAGTTACCTTGTGCTCCTTGGGGCTAATAAACAACTACAAAATAGATTTTAAAAGGGTGGGTAATAATGACTGAATGTGATTCAAAGGAGCTGTTAATACCCAGAGAAGGTAAAGGAATAATTTCCCAATCATTAGAGATAAGCAGACCAGTACCTCCACCTCTTCCAGTTAGACGGGGAGTGTGGGAAAATGAGAACTTATTGGAGAGTGCTGCAGGTGTAGCAGTGTCCTCTGGTTTGATCCAGGTCTCTGTCAGGGCCATGAGGTTTAGTCTTGAATGACTAGCAATAGATGTAATGAAATCTGCTTTGTTTACTGCAGACTGACAATTTCAGAGACCAATAGAAAAAGAAGATAGTGTATTAGCAGACATATGCAAAGTGCGCAGGTTGTTAGGATTGCGCTGCCTATAGTGTGTATTGCTTGTTTTGAGAGTGGTAGTAATAGTAGGGATATGGAAACACATAGTAAGTGTTGGTCATTAAAACTGAAACAGAAGTGAAGTAAGGTGTAGAAAAGAGGATGAATCAAAAGCAATACTTATGTCCCTTGCGGGTGTCCCTGCACGGTGGAATCGCACAGTAGAATCGATGGTCTTTACACTCTTCGGTCTTCACACGAGAAGGGCTTCACACGACCGTTGCCGCGGTTTGCGGCAAATTGATAAACTTATTCTATTTCTATTATATTATTATGATGAAAGCTCCAGTCCACATTCATTGTAGTTTTTTACAACAACATAAAGGTAAGTAGTCGTTCCAAACGTGTATGATTTTCTTTATTCTGTGGAAAACAAATGGAGGAATTCTGAAGGGCAATGCAGTTTTCATTTATAGTGAGCTATACTCTTTTAATGCACTCTCCTCTGTCTACTTGTAACTAAAAATGTAGAAAGAAACACTAAAGTATGTAATAATACTCTTTTGTGTGTGTGTTGGTGTGTATAGAGTCTATTAAGTGTGTGTTTGGTGCAGATTGAGTGACCACTCTGTGTGATTCACACCACTTTAGCATCTGTGAGTCATTTCGCATTTTCTGCCTCCCTCTTTCTCTCTTTCACCCTGAAATATTCGCAAACAGGCCTTCAAAATGCTTCTTTTTAAATCAATGTCTTAGTCCAGTGCAGTATGCTAATTACAATTCTCAGCGCAGGGTTCCTTAAGAAGAGAAAGGGCCGAAACCAATGTTGTAGAATTGACGTCAGCCTGAGCTATAAATGTTGGATGAAATCCTGATCCATCACCATCCTCCTTCAGCGTTGGGTATTATTGATCTTCAAAGATCTCTCCTGCAGTTCATGTGCACTGAGAGAAGTTTACGTGAAGTAAAGCAGTTTCTTTGGTTTCACAAAGCATCACTCTTGGCTTGTGCTGTCTTAACAACCCCTTGAAATGACTTTAGGAATGTAAATGAATTAATTTCTTTCCTGTGTTGACATATTTACTGTTGAAACAAGAGGACATTTTGAAGGGCTTGTCCTTATTATTTAACAGCCAGTAGCCTTTAGTTTACATCACAGCCTAGTAAAACTATGGGTAACACTTTATAATAACTTTCATTAATAAATCATTAAATAATGCTTAACAGATCATTAGTTAATATATATTCACATAGCTAGAAATATGAGATAATGTGCTTGTTAATGTTTACTAATGTACTTATTAAAAATTACCTAATGATTAACAGATCATTATTTCATGTAAATTAAAATGCTTACAAATGTCATTAAATTTTCAATTCATAAGATCATGCACTTTTTAAAAAATCTTCAAATGATTTTGACAGATGGTTTACAATGATTAAAAGCTTCATTAATAAATCACTAAACATTATATAATGCTAAGCTGATCTTAAGTTAATGCATACAAATGTCATTAAACTTTCGATTCATACATGCACTTTTTAAAAAATCTACAAATTTTACTAATTTTAACAGAAATTATACAATGATTGCAAGCTTATTTGTTACTGTACTTTTGAATGCAAACAAATATCATTAAACTTCAGTTCACATATTACCTAATGCTCTTTTTTACATTTACAAATGTGGAAAAAATGAGCTTAATCATTCATTTTAAGCTCTTTACTATTCACTGAACTATTCATGTTAATATATTATTCATTAACTCATAATCACAGTCTGTAAAGGTCACATATTTGGTCTTCGTTTGTTGTGCAGACTTCTACTGTTTTCACATCTTAACTAATCATTTATTAATCATTTATTCATGTTTTTGCAGTACTTAATCTAAAGTGGAAACTATTCATCATCTGTAAATGTTTATAAGCGTTTACTAATCTTTTAGTATCTTTATGGGCATTGGACTTTTAGCAGCTGTAACAACATTTGTGTAAAGAGTGGTTAGTTAAGTTTAGCTAAATGCTTGCTAAAGACACCACGCACATTGTAATTTGGGTGCAAAACATGTTTTTTTCATTGCCTCAACACTTATATTAGTATACTACTGTATATCATTAAACAGGATATTCCTTTAATCATACATCAACAGGAGAAAACAAATCATTTTTTCAAGAAAATACTTGTTCATTTATCAAAACAATGTAATACAGCTCTACACTTTTGACCCCTTACCCAGCCCTTAAACCTACCCATACCACCAAACCCTAACCTTAACCATATCACACCTCAATAGCAGCAAAAGTGTTGTACATTAACACAAACTTTTAATCATTGTATAACATCTGTTAAAATCATTTGAATATTTTCAAGACGTGCATGATCTTATGAATTAAAAGTTTAATGACATTTGTAAACATTGTAATTTACATTATTTATCTGTTGATCATTAGGTAATGTTTAATAAGTTTAGTAAACATTAACAAGCACATTATCTCATGTTTCTAGCTATGTGAATATATATTAACTAATGATCCGTTAAGCATTATATAATGTTTGTTAATGATTTATTATTGAAAGTTATTATAAAGTGTTACCAAACTATGGTTTGCTACTTGCTAGTTGGTGGTGGTTTGTAATGGGTTGGTATTTAGTTACCACGACCCAGTTAGCCACTATAACTACATCTTCTGGAGCCAAAAAGTATATTTCTCTATTAAATGTCAATCACAATTAGGCTGATTAAATGAAAATAAGCAAGCAACATATAATGATAATATTTCATTACAATACTGATTTTGCTTCTGTGGACTATGGTCATAATAGAAACCCATTTCCAGGTCTGAGTGAAAAGAATAAAAAGGTCTTTGCAACTTTGTCTCTCAGTTGCAACTTTGTTTCTAATAATTGACTTTATAACACAATTTTATCAGACTTTATTTTGTGTAATTGTGATTTTATATCTTACCACTCTAATTTACAACTTTGTTCCTCAAAATTGTGACTTAATATCTTGCAATGTAATTTCATATCTTATAATTGCAGCTGTATATCTCACAATTGACTTTATATCTTGCATTTGCAACTTTGTTTCTTGTAATTTTAAAGACCTTTCTATCAATTGCAGCTATTTTTCATAATTATAACAATCTGGGTGTGATATATATCTTCCAATATGACTTTTTATATATTACAATGTGACATTATTTCTCGCAATGTGACTTTATAAATCTCGTAATTTTGACTCTTTATCAGTGGCACATCATGTCTCCCAATTGCAACTATTTCTGATAATTGACTTTATAACTCACAATTGACCATTCGCAAAGACCCGCCCACCCTTAGTTACTGTTGCTATCTCCGACAAACAATGCCGCTGTCACACTACACATCATGTTCTCACGCAGTGAAAAATACATTGCAGAGCACAGAGGAAACTGACAGTTTCAGGACTCTCAGCTTTCAAATTTTGTCATTTTTTAACAATTCAAACAATAAATGCAGTTTCTCAGCGCAGGGTTCCTTAAGAAGGAACAGCACACGTGAACCAATCATCTTGTCATATGTAATTAAAGCATGGAATAAACATGAATAAACATCAGAACGTATTTTATTTCAAACGCGGAACACACCATTTGTGACCCTGGACCACAAAACCAGTCACTGTACAACAATAATTTTTGCATTATGGTTTAGGGTTGGGGTAGGTGTAGACATTAATAAAACACAATCTAATCCACCTATTTCTGAACGCGGAAGTCTCGCCCAACTGGAACGGTGCTTTACATTTCCAGTCTCTGGTGTTTTACATTTACATATTTTCCAAGCCGATAATATAACGTGAAACCTATGAAAATGCTTTAAAGGTGTCATATGATGCGATTTCAAGTTTTCCTTTCTCTTTGGAGTGTTACAAGCTCTTGGTGCATAAAGAAGATCTGTAAAGTTGCAAAGACTAAAGTCTCAAATCCAAAGAGATATTCTTTATAAAAGTTAAGAGTCAGCCACGCCTACCTAAAATGGCTAGTTCTAACACGCCCCACATGTCTACGTCACTATGTGGAAATATTAGCATAATGCAGCCCAAATGTGCACGCAAAGAAAGAAGGCGTAACTTTAATTCTTGCTGTGCCAATCAGAATGCACTGGGTCAGCTGGCCAATCAGAGCGGACTGCGCTTGTCAAAGGAGGGGGCTTTGTTGAAAACGACGCGTTTGAGAGAGGCGGGGCATAGAGGACCTACAATGATGTACAGTATTTTAAAAATAATGTGTTTTTTGAACATTAAAGCATGTCAACATATTCTGTTACACCAAATACACAAAATAATGATCTTTAAAATAGCATCATATGACCCCTTTAAAAAAGTACATTGTGCCATAGTTTCATCACTTTACAGTGTCGCATTCGCAATAAAGGACCTAATGACATGAAGCAATGTGAGGTTAGCTGCATTGAAAACAGATGAGCACACATATGCATATACAGCTCCCGATCGAGGCGAAGTTCACAGGATTTTGTCCACAGAATGATAAGAGCACACGTTTTAACATATTATTTGATTATTTCACACTCTATTTTAATTTAAGCGTTGCAAGCCATGCATATAGCGCCGTACATGACAGATTTTCTGTTACGCAAAACAAGTAGGGCCTACTTTAAAGGAATTCCTTTAGCTTAATGCTATTACTGTGGCAGCCAACAACAGCACAGCTTAACCCTGCGCACATGTTTATATTTAGTTACATAGAAAAAGTTTCAATTTAGTTGATCTTTTTTACTCCGTTTTAACATGGATTTCTATGGAGACCGGTGTTGTGCCGAATTCTGACCCCCGCCAGATTATTACCCCCCTAGTATTGGTAGGTTTAGGGTTAGGTGTGAGGGAGGGGTTAGGATTAGGCAATCAGGTAGCGATTTCAACGAGGGGGGTAATAATTTGGCAGGGAGTTGAAAATGGGCACAACATCGGCCGTAGCTGTAGGACAAGATGGCAGATAGCAACGATTGCACATAATATCCATGTTCTGATTGGGCAGATCGCCTGTCCAAGCTCCCTGCGAATGGTCAATTGCACCTTTATTTTGCGCAATTGTGATTTTATATTTTATAGCTGTTATGTACAACTTTGTTTCTCAAAATTGTAACTTTATATCTCACATTGTAATTTTGTATCTCACAATTGCAGCTTTATATCTCACAATTGATCTTGTAACTGCAACTCCATTTCTTGTAATTTGCGACTTTTGTAGTAATTGTGAATTTTTAGCATTACTGTACTAATCTGGGTTTGATTTATGTCTCCCAATATGACTTTTTATATTTTACAATGTCGCTTTATTTTTTCGCAGTGTGACTTTTTGTGTAACGATGTGACTTTATAAATCTTGCAATTCTTAACTGTCACATTGCCACTAATTGCAACTTTTTTTTTCCTGATAACTGACTTTATAAGTCTTAGTTGCGACTATATTTTGCCTAAATGTGATTTTTATATCTTACAACTGCGATTTACAACATATTTTAAGGACCAGTTCTCATTATTAACTAGTTGCTTATTAGCATGCATATTACTATCATATTGGCTGATCATTATTATAAAGCACATATTAATGTCTTATTCTGCATGACCATATTTTAGATCCCTTAATCCAACCCCATACCTAAATATAACAACGACCTTACTAGTTATTAATAAGCAGCAAATTAGAAGTTTATTAAGGCAAAAGTCATAGTGTCACGCCCCTGGACTCATTCTGTGTGTTTTTCCCTCTCCATGCGCCTGCCCTGACCTAGTTTTCCCATGTTAATTGTTTCATTAGTTCCAGGTGTTTCTCGTCATCCCCTCCTCTAGTCCTGTGTATTTAAAGTGAGTCCTATTCAGAGTTCCTTTGTCTGGTATTGAATGTTCGTATTTCCCCGCTACGTGTGTGTTCCTTGTTCCATTGGATGTTAATTAAAGTCTGTTTGTTAGAAGTCTACTCCACGTCTCCTCGTTCCTCGCTCCGTGCTCCTCACAGTAGCGTTCGTGACACATAGTTTCTAGTTAACGGTGAGTATTGGTCTTCAAACTAAAGTGTGACCTTGTTTCTTATCATTTGCGACTTTTCTAGTAATTGCGACTGTTTCTCATAATTATAATAATCTGGGTTTGACTCATACTGTCATACATCATTCGTGCATCTTTTTATGGCTTTTTTTGTTTCACAATGTGACTTTATTTTGATCATGTCTCTCGTTGTGACTTTATAAATCTCAGAATTTGTCTCTTTATCTTGCAGTTTCTCATCTCTCAGTTGCAACTTTGTTTCTGATAACTGACTTCATAACTTTTAGTTGCGACTTTATATCTTGTAACTGCGATTTACAAACTCAGTTTCTCAAAATTGTGACTTTAAACTGTCCCAATTGCCATTTAAATTTTTTCGTATGAGGTGGAAAAGGGCCTCCATATATCTCAGTGCAGGATTGCTGCTGACTCCCCAGTGAAGAGTTTGGGACTGTGCGGGACATAATTTTTCGAGGTCTATAAAGTCAGCAAATTCCATCTGGGCTTGGTCATTACATTTTTTCTAGAGCAACAACAAACACAGGCCAATAGCAGCTCTGTTATGATGTTTTATGTTTTCTGGCTTGATTACTTCATTTTGTGTTTGTAGGTGTGTGTTTGTGTGTGTGTGTGTGTGTGTTCCCATATCTGTTTTCTCTATTTGTCCTGGGCCTCGGAGAGCCACGAGTTTCATTAACTCACACATTGAAGACTTCCTCCTTTGGGGATACCTCTGCTCCAGTTGTTTAGTGTGTGTTTGTGTGAGGCATCTTGTGCTGAAAAGTTTTACTTCAAATAAACACAGGCATTCACTTATAACTGAAAAAAGTTACATGCTGCTCTCTGCAGCCGTGTTTTTGTTCTGTAACGTGCTGAAGTGTTGACACATGGATATGGGTGTTTGGATGATCAGATGTGAGAGGTAATTGTGAGTCTGTGGCACAGTAAATGCAGCGTATGGTAGTGGGGGTGTTGCATACTGAGTGGATGCAGAGGGCATGTGGCGACGCCAGATGCTTCTGCTAATAGGGTCTGATTTAAAGGCGAGCCTGGGGCTCACGGTAAGTTCGCTAAGTGCCGCCTTATTCTGTGGGCACTAAGCGCATGAAAAATGAATGCGACAATCGTGCGTAGCACGTTTAGAGACACAATTTACGCTATCGAGTATGTGACAAATACAGTTTATAAATACAGCTTATAAAATAGCAACTATTTGTCAGTGCATGTATATCAGTATAAGTTTGTTTTTATTTTATTTAGGGGTTTCACTGGAACGGAGAGCGATCAGGTGAAGATATACTAAAATACAGCATGCAACTGCGATATGGGTGTGCAACCTTACTAATTAGAATTAAAAAGTCAAAAGTTTTTGGAATAATTAAGAATTTTAATTGTGTTTGAAAGAATTATCTTGTATTCACCAAGGCTGCATTTATTTGCAGTAAAATAATAATATTGTGAAATATTATTACAACTCTTTTCTATTTAAATGTATGTTAAAATGTAATTTATTTCTGAGGCCAAAACTGAATTTTCAGCATCATTACACAAAAAACATGTATTATTATTATCAATGTTGAACTATTTTTGAGGAAACTGTGATACACTACCACTCAAAAGTGTTTTTTTTTTTTTTTAATAAGCAAAAATAATACTTTTAGGGATGCATTGTACTGATCAAATATGACAGTAAAGACTTATAATGTTACAAATGATTTCTATCAAAGAAACTTGAAATATTTCTGAATTTATTTGTTAGTAAAAACGGTTTTAAACATTGCTATATTAAGAATCATTATTAATAATTGAGCACCATAATTGAGGAGCAAATCAGCAAGTTAGCATGATTTCTGAAGGATCATCTAACACTTAAGACTGGAGTAATGATGCTGAAAATTTAGCTTTGCATCACAGGAATAAATTACATTTTAAAATGTATTTAAATAAAAAAAACAGTTCTTTTTATAATATTATTTTTCACAATATTTCTCTTTTTACTGTGTTTTTGATCAAATAAATTAAGGCTTGGTGAACATAAGAGACTTTGAATGATAGTGTTTATGAACAATGAATTATGTGACCTGAAATACAGTATTTCATGACAAAATGGAGTTTCTTTATTGTATTTTGAGCAGAAAGAAAAAAGACGGATGCATTTCGTCAACACAAATGTAAAGTCAGCACTTAATTTAGTCCACAGAATTTAAAAAAATCCCTACAGTTCCTTCTAATTTGTGCACATAATGAATTCACATTTCATTTAATGAAAAACACTTGGAACAAAATGCACCCAGCAGGTCACAGTGGCTCCCTGACATGTGTATTGCATCGACCCTTTTTTAAGAGGAATTTAGCACTCGACAGATGGAGAGTAACACCCTCAGATGGCACTTAAAGGGGTCATATGATGTTGCTAAAAAGAACATTATTTTGTGTATTTGGTGTAATGAAATGTGTTTTGTGGTTTAAGGTTAAAAACTGCTTATATTCAATTTGTGGCCGAAACTATCCAAGATCTGACTGATGTCACCAGTCCAAACTTATTGGCTGGCTTTTGAGGAAACAAAGTCATGTTTATGAAGTCCCAGGCTGCTATAATTGGCCTCTCAGCCAAGATCTATTTGTTGAATTTTCCCCTTGAGTTTACAAGAAAACAAAAAAATATAAAAGAGGAATATTTTAGTTGTTTTTGTTTATACAATGAAAGACAAAGTGCTTCTACCTAAATTTTTGCAAAACTACAAAAATGTATCTATATGTACATGTCGCTGCACTTTCCACCTGAAATGAAAGCTAGTGGCATGTAAAACACTAAAAACTTTTTTCCCCTTTTCACACAAAAAATTGTGAATAAATGATGAATAAAGACTTATTTCAGTGCATTTCCTTGCACAATACTGTGTTATGTGTTACCTTTTACCACAGTTTATGATTTATAAATTAATTCGTTTTGACATTTGCATCACATTATTAGCTTTTCTTTCATTGTAAACTTGCTCGGTTGCACACCTGGTACAGCATTGCACTTGCGATGCATAATGTTTGGGTACGAGTCCCGTGAAACACGAGTCACAATAAAAGAGCTTGAAGACTTGTAGTAGCTAAAATGTTATGGTTGCTTCAACAAATGTGTTTTATCTCACATTTGCTTTTGTTAACACTATCAGTTAGGTTTAGGATTGGGCTTAGAGTAGGCTACACGTTATTTTCAAACGCAATAGAGCATTAAGTATGCTGTGTCACTTAACGGACATTTAATTTCTGGACTGCCGCAATAGGTTCAATAAACACTGTAATAAAAAATGCTAGATTCAAGTTCATCTGTTTGGGATAAAACCGAATGCGCTTTTAGAAAATTGTCATAAATTGTGCATAAAGCAAGGTAATATCCTGTCACCTCAAGCATGTTTTCCCGATGAGCACTTTATATAGGCGCTTTCACACCGGAAGAAACTTTTCATAGTTCCTAGAACTATTGGCGGAAGTTCCCGTTTTTTTGCGTGTTTGCAACACAGGAACTAGGAATGTATTTGGTTCTCGGAATTCAGTTTGGGGGAACTAAATTAGCTCCTACTTCAGAGTAGGGTATAAAACAGTTCTATAGGAACTGATGTAAGTGTATGCTGATTGGCCAAACGCATACGAAACACCGGCTACCCGGCATTTTTAAAAAGCTGTGTAAAAATATTTACTCCACAAGCATGGAAAACAGCGATAACGGCATTTATCTGTTGTCTACAGCGTTTTGTTCTTTTCTCAGCCTCGACAATAACACTACAAGTTGTCATAAGAAATTTTGTCCGATTTTTGTGCTCTTTTAATCGCGTAAATTGTGCATTTACATTCCATCTCCGTTATCAAAAAACCCGCAATACACAACAAAAACAGCTCTGATCACGGCATTCTCCATTCACTGGTGTTTGTGATGATGTTTGTTAATGCCGTTAATAAAAACGTCGCTGTCGGCCTCTTCAGAGTTCCTGCTGCCGGTGCGAATGCAACCAGTAAAACAGCCCGAGGGGGAAATTGGTTCTCTAGGAACCACCATGCTGGCTAGTTCCTAGAACTATGACATGTGAAAGCTCCTTATGTCAACCAGAATGTCTCTTCCTGTCTAAGCGGGTGAATCGTGGCTAGAATAAGCTGCAATGTGGAACAGACTTTTTGCTTCCAGTCAAAAGTGTGGCTACACAGGACCACTGACAGCCACACAATCAAAAGGCTAATCATCCTCTGGACACTCATTGTGATTAACATTTTTGTAATTTTGCTGTGTATTCATACTTTGCGTGTATGACTTACCTTATTTTCTGACTGTTGAATTGTGGCATCTCACTGCTTCAGTCTATTAGGAGCAGAACTTATAACCCAGGGTCTCATCATCTACAGTACCTCATAATAAACTAGTCCAGGTGATTGCGTATAATTGTGATGTAGTGTGTCAGAACGCAAGATGATGATATTTCTCAGCGGCTCTATTGTTTCTGGATCAGCTGCTGGAGAGGTGATGGGTCTCCTCATTATCAGCACTTTCACAATGTTGACTAACAGAGCGAGAGAGAGAGAGAGAGAGGACCATCTGACAGAACAGTGTTCTTCCTGATTGACACTCACCCAGAGAACTTTATTTCAATCTGGCGTCTTTCGAATCATCTCTGAGACATATTAGCTCTGGTCCAAACTCTAGTGAGTTGCCTACCTACGCACCATGTTAGACTTGGAATAGACGGATAGACTATTCCAAACAGAAGGCGGTAAAACTGTGCTTGCTTATAAACGACCTTGTTTTGTCCAAATTCCAAGGCAGCACCGCATGTAAACTTCATGTGTAAGGCAGTCCACTAGGGGGCGCTGTTACAAGAATGCTTATGGCAATAGTAGATGTGACTCACGATATTAGCAGAAATAATGTAATGAAGGCATAAATGATGACATTTTAAAGAAGTATGTACACACCATTTGAAACATTAAAACTTAGCTGTTTGTTGCTCTAAATATTTAATTAAAGTATCATTTCGTTTTAGTTGTACTTTGTATTGGTTCATTTATTGTTTGGTTTGATAATTTTCTTAATTTTTGTTGACTATATACAAAGGTTTGGGTCTGTACGATTTAAGTCTCTTATACTTACCAAGGTTGCATCTCAAAAACATCTCATTATTATCAGCGTTGACATTTTTTTATATATATTTTTTTGAGGAAACTTTTTTTGTGGAATTTTTTTCCCCCTGAATTATTTCATGAAAAGAAAGTTCAAAAGAAGAACATTTATTTGATTAGTAGACTTTTTTTTTTTTTTTAAACAAGTTTTACTGTCAATTTCGATCAATTCAATCCATCCTTGCTGAATAAAAGTATTCATTTCTTTTTAAAAATCTTAAACTTAGTATATCTGGTAGAACTAGACTTACTTTTGGGCACTTCTGACACAAAATGAACTTGAAATGACCCAAAAGGTGAATTTACCTGTGAGTGAATCACAAGATTTGATGACTGGTTGCCTGAAAAGAAGGTGAACTGATTAACACTGTTTAATAACAACATAAAATATACACAAAACATGCTTGTAACTGTATTATTGCAGTATTTACTCAGATACTGTGTTGTGTAATAATGACATTGTATTCTGAACTGCAGCATATAGTCAGAAGACCTGTATTATACTAATTTCATAACTGTTATGCATTGCACCGCATATCGATTGACTCAGAAGGACAATAGATTAGTCTCGTGACCTCCATCCATACTGGGAAAGTGTCCTCTGAAATCTGAAGTACACTCTTAAAAATAAAGGTGCTTCAAAAGGTTCTTCAAGCGATGCCATAGAAGAACCATTTTTGGTTCCACAAAGAACCATTCAGTCAAAGGTTCTTTAAAGAACCATCTCTTTCTTACCTTTTTGTAATCTGAAGAACCTTCTTTCGCCACAAAGAACCTTGTGTCAAACAGAAAGGTTCTTCAGATGTTAAAGGTTCTTTATGGAACCATTTAGACAAAAAGGTTCTTTTATGGCATCGTGAAGCTCCTTTATTTTTAAGAGTGTATATGTGTGTACGATTGTGTATGTGTGAGTTTTTTTGAGGGGGCCGATCTGGAGAGAGTATTAGATTCATATCTGCAGCAGTGAGAGCGATGTCTTCCATGTCTTCCAGCAAGTGCTGTTTGAAGGGAAAGAGAGCAGCAGTTTAAGTCAATGCTTGTGTTGTTCTCTGCAGTACGGTATTGCTTTCGCTCCGTCCCAATCCCTTGATTTTTGCCCTGTGTTTCGCTCCGTCTCGCCCTGATGAAGTGCACTGGTTGGCTGAAGGGTATCTGGTCCGGCCAGGCTCATAGGCACGGAGCCAAAGAAGTGGGCGGGCTCAGGATGAGAGTTAAATATTCATGAAGAACGGGATCAAAGCACAAGGAGAAAAAACGAGTCATAGGGAATAGAGAGAAAAGCAGATATGCAGAAGTGGAACGTTACGGCTTTTAATGGGCTTTCCAAAGCTTAGCTGTCAAACAGATATTTGCAGATACCTTCTGTTTTGACGAATGATAGCAAAAATAGATTGTTTTGTACACATGGGAATGTGTAGTCAAGATCAGATTCCACATGATTCTTGATGCATCTCAGTGTTTCAGTGCTGTTATTGACTCATTGTCATGATGCCGGTGTGGTTTTTTAGACGTGACGCAGTGTGTGATGTGTTTGGTAATGACCGCAGCATACGCCGTGGCAGCTCATACTCCGCAGACTCAGAGGAAGGTCACCGGACAGACGCTGAATGTAATCTACCTCAGCTGATGTCATTGGTAGGAACAAATAATACACATGTTCTCAAGGGCTTGCTGTGTTCCTTTATTTAGTAGTAGGCTACCTGTAGTTGACATTCAGGAGAGTTTTATGCCACGGTTATAGTGCAGTCTGAATTCTACTTAACAAATTGTAATGTCATTTTACTCAAATAAAAAAAGCAAAACTACCATGGCATAAACATCTGATTCAGTTTGCTTGTGCTATTGTCATTGGTTATCAGTCTTGCTTTATGCAATATGTAAATCAGCAATTTACAATATGTATTGTTGCGATTCTTTTTTTTTTTTTTTACTCAATAGCAACAGTTCTTACTCACATTTGGAACTTGGCAAGTGTTCATTTTGCATCCTGTGTATATAAAACACAATATTATGGAATTGTTACTTTATATGTTAATTTATAAGCGATCAGAATGTGACTATATCACTTTGTAATTTTGTCTGTTTTTCTCATAACTAGGACTTTATGGCTCATAATTTGTGTCTTTATTCCTTGTTATTGTAAATTAGATCAAAATGAATCGTTTTTAAATGAAATTAATATTTTTATTCAGCAAGTATGCATTAAAGTGATCACAAGTGACCGTAAAGGCATTCATAATGTTTCAAAAGATTTCTATTTAATAAATGCTGTTCTATTGTACTTTAAATTCATCAAAGAATCCTGAAAAAAAAATGTATCATGTTTTCCATAAAAATATGAAGCAGCACAACTGTTGTCAACGTTGGTAATAATAAGAAATGGTTCTTGAGCAGCAAAATTCGTAGGATTCTTTGGTAAATAAAAAGCTAAAAAGAACAGTGTTTATTCAAAATAGAAATTTTGTGTTACAATATACACTACTATTCAAAACTTTGGGGTCAGTAAATTTTTTTTCTTTCTTTTTTTTAAGAAACTAATACTTTTATTCAGCAAGGATGTGTTAAATGGATAAAAAGTGATAGTAAAGACTTAAATTTTTAGAAAAGATTATTTTGAATAAATGCTGTTCTTTTGAACCTTTTATTCATCAAAGAATCAACGAAAAAAGTATCACAGGTTCCAAAAAACGTTAAGCAGCACAACAGTTTCAAAACTGATAATAAATCAGCATATTAGAATGATTTCTGAAGGATCATGTGACACTGAAGACTGGAGTAATGATGCTGAAAATTCAGCATTACATCACATTAATCAAATTTCATTTGAATATATATTCAAATAGAAAACATTTTATGAATTGTAATAGTATTTTACAATATTACTGTTGTACTGTATTTTTGGTAAATGTGAGAAAAGATAACAAACTATAAAAAGAAATCTTACTAACCTAAAGTGTTTGAATGGTAGTGTATTATACTACCACAAAGTGACTGTGTATCTTGTAATTGTTACTTTGTTTCATGTAATTTGACTTTATATCTTGCAGTGTGACTTTATTTCTTACTTTATTTATTTCTCACACTGTACTACAAGGTCATTGCAGGAAAAAGGAAAAACAGCTCAGTACATACACAGCATCACACATCCATACACAACTGTGATTTACACCACACTTCATCCTCTTAAAGATTAACATATGCAATTACATAATTATTCTGAGCTAAATCCTGTACAATAATCTTCTCCCCCCGCACGCTTATCAGAAAGTCCATCCTCATTGAGATTCAGAATGAAAGTGGGAAAAAGTTTCCCACCTCCCAGCACTTCATCCTCTTAAAGATTAACATATGCAATTACATAATTATTGGGCTTTAAAAATAGCAGGCCACTCTTCTGAATGCATTTGAACTCATCCATGTTAGATTAATACATGCACTATTGCGAGGCATTTTTAGAAAATGCTGCCATTTATGGAACAAAAATGGGAAATGGGTCTAATTTTCTTAATATTTATTTAAACTTTTCTTCTATTAACTTTTAATGTAGAGCATCATATAGTTACTATTTAGTTTTAATATATTATTTATTTTTTAATAGTTTATTTTATTTTTAAAGGAAATAAAAAAGCATGAAAAGAACTTTTCATTTAAGGTTAGTTCACCCAAAAATGAAAATTAGTGAAAATTAGTTTTACTCACCCCCGAGGCATCCTAGGTGTATATGACTTTCTTCTTTAAGACGAATCCAGTCGGAGTTATATTAAAAATTGTCTTTGGTCTTTCAAGCTGTTTAATGCCACTCAGCGGGTGATGCGTGCATCCGTCCAAAAGAACTTAAATAAAAATCGCCCATCCATAAAAAAAAAATGAATGGTTTCAAAAAAGTGTGCCCATGACATTTCATCAGTATATTGTTATGAAAGAAATAAACTCAAAGTATTAAAATATTCGAGCACAGTTCATGAGCTACAAACAGGTGCATGTGAGTGCAGTACTGTCAAGAGTTATAATATCTCTCTCTGTGCCATGAAGTGTTTGGCAGGAAAGGACCCAGTGGACAGGCATCTGATATTTGACAGCCAAAAGGTTTTTTTTTTTTTTTTTGACGAGATGAGCACATGCTGTGTGTTGGATAATGGTCCTGCACATACTGGTGTCCCTACCAGGCTTTTTAACTAGAAAGAGTTTTGTTTTTTTTACAACATGCAAAAAACCAACAACAAACTAGTGATAAACCAGATTGGAAATAGCACAGAAATTCATTCAGGTCTAAGCTGAACTGTACTGGTAATTGGTGGGCAGGCCTTTCTCGGGAAAAGCTGTGGATTTTCTCGGTACAAGGATTTAGTCATGAAAGCCACGGAAGCACAGAGATATTCATGAATCATGTTTTGGATGATGTCATTTTTCCTGAAGCACATTTTAATAAGCATTGAACTGTGTGTGTTTTTCAGTCTCTCTGAGACCTCGGAGGAACATCCCTGTTAGAAAATGCAGTAGTGTAGAGCAGCATATACTGTATCTGAAAACACTGCTGTTTCATCCACTAATATTTATTTTCCAATCTATTAATTTATTACAAAACTAAAAACCAATAAACATTCGTTAAAAAAATTACAAAACACCTTAAAAAGGCAGTTTATTCATACAATAATGTCTTGATATATATCTTCTATGATTAGCTTTTTTTATTTTTCTGTATCAAATAATTATTATAATATCATATCATAATGAAGAAAAAAATAATTAAAGAATGGAATTCTTGAAATCCTAGGTAGTTTGGCATGATCATTTTTGTATATATAAATAAAATATATACAAACCTGCTTCACAGCTTCATAATATCTAAAAAGCTTTTGTCTGCCAAACCAAAGTCAAGTGGAACAAAAGGAAATGACATCATAGAGATGACCCCTCTACTACTACTACTAATAATAATCTATAAATAAATTTCTAAAAAATAATTTGACCTTTCTTTGATACAGGATCAGGTTTTAAAATGTCATGTGGTACAAACCCACTAGTTGAATTATATTTCTAAATTAATTATGTTTATAAATGATAAAATACATTTTATGATTAAAACATATACACTTGCGTCTATTCAAGGTGTAAGGAAAATCATACTACTTTTTTATACCATATGACATGTTTTAGAATCATTAAAGTGAAACGTTTCTTAAAAATGGTATGAAGGTTTCTCCATGAATAGAAAAAGCACATTTCTAATAACAGTTTATTTTTTATTTTTTATATATAATAGATTTTTAAAGGATTTTGCCTTTTCTTTATAATGCACGCTCTTATATATCATTGACAATCATAAAAAAGCAATGAAAATTTGTAATTAAGTGACAAAATAGCATCACCTGTCCTCATCCTGAAACTAATTGGACATTTAACTAACACTCCCTGAACCTTTACCTAATCATTAGCTGCTTTCCAGTTTCTTTCAGACCGCAATCAGCAAATGCAGCTTAACTGAGACTGAAAATAACCTGCATGCATTCTGTGCCCATCTCTGCCTTCCCAAAGCTCTGCGTAAATATTGTAGCGGCTGAAGCAAGACTAACGGTAAAGCCACAAGGTGTTCTTTAATTGAGGGTGACGGGACAGTCTCTACACTGCACACTCAGCGCTATCGACACTAACCTTGAGTAAAAGTGTCACTGAAAACACGACAGTTAACTGAATAATTCACAGCAATTAACACCACTGTGGCACCTCAGTTATTGCTGAATAGAGAAATGTTTGGTTTGGTCTTTAAAGTCATAGTTCACCCAAAAATAACTTCTTTTGTGTTCCATAGAGGAAAGAAAGGCATACAGGTTTGGGATGAGATGACAATGAGTAAATGATGACAGATTTCTCATTTTTAGATGAACGATCCCTTTAAGTGAACTGGTCAATTGTCGATTGTATGATAAGACAAATGAGAGACCTTTCCAAGTTTTATTGTTTAAGTCCCCTGATGAAAAGTTGAAAAACACTGATGAAATGAACTAGACTCATCAGTTCTCTGTCAAAACAGATGGTTATTGATATCATTTCTCTCTGCCTGGTAGTCACCTGCTGTTCATATGTCTCCAAAATGAAATAATTACGCAGTCTCTTTCAAGACCCGCCGCCTGCACCTTTCCAGAACTTTATGTCCGATAACAATAAAAAAAACATCACGGCTCCAGAGACCTAAAATAATTAGTCTGGGAAAGAACTGCTGATGATAAAACAAGACACGATAACAGCGGCGTTTCTCTGACACAATCAGGTTTTTGCAAATGGCAGCAGATGTTCCATTATATATCTTCTATCATAGTAGCAGGTGTTTGTGTATAATAAAAATAATGAAAATAACGATAAGATGAAAGCTTCCTGTAGACAGCATGCCATCTGTGGACCGTTTCCTGTAAGGAGATACAGCGGATCTTGCTCTGATACAGTGTGTGTGTGTGTGTGTGTGAAGGTATGTGACAGCTTTGACTGGAACATTAGCATCACTGCATCCTTCTGCTACTAATAATGAAGTACTAATGATCTAATTAGGCTGATGGTATGCTTTTTGGCCATACCAATTAACGGTTCCAGCACCCTGAGGATACATTTTTTTTGTACGCATGCATGTTTTAAAAAATGAGATAGTTCTCTATTTATTCAGATGCTACCGGCCCAATTAGTGAAGTAAAAAGTTAAGTTAAAGGGTACTTTAAATCAAACCCTGCAGAAAAAAAACAGCTAAAACCAGCCTAAGTTGGTTAGCTGGTTTAAGCTGGAAGTATAGCTGGTTTTAGCTGGACTCCCAGCCTGACCACAGCAAAAGAAGTGGTCAAAACCCCTCTAAAACCAGCCTGCAAATCTGCTATGACCAGGCTGGATGACCAGTTGTAGTTGGGTTTTTTTTTAGCAGGGAAGTGGGAACTATGTAGCTTTTAGTTCATGTCTGTTTAACCTATATGGTCTTTACAGAGCTTTAAAGGGGCATAGTGATGGAAAAAATGGGACAAGAGGAAAAAGTATATTCAAAATGTTGAAAAAAAGTTTGCGTTCCCAGATAAACTTGCAGATGTTTTGCGTTCCTCTAAGAATTTTGTGTATGTTTCCCCAAACATTGCATTAACTCACAAAAGTTGGCATTCCCACAAGAAACTTTGCTTTCATTCAAAAAAGTTTTGTTTCCCTGAACTTTGCATTTGCTCACAAGTCTTGTGTTCCCACCAAGAAACTTTGCATTCGCTTGCAAAAGTTTTGCATCCCTCCCAAAAACTTTGTATTTTGCATTTGCATTCCCCCAGAAAACTTTTTGATTATTCGCAAAAGATTTACATTACCCCAAGTGTAGGGATGGGGTATTTGGACTTATTTATACTGCAATTATAAATAACCTCAGATGCACTTGGTGGACTTGTACTTGAACTTGACACGGACTGTGACATTTTGGACTTTTTCTGAGTATGGTCGAATTCACGTCCTGTAACATAAAAAAAAAAAAAAAAGTAACAACATAAAATTAAGATTAGACATTAATAAACATCTCCCACACAAACTCAGTTGCTTAAGGACTTGGACTCGGACCCAACACTAGTTTTGTGTTCCTCTAAGAAATTTTGTGCTTGCTCACAAAAGTTTTTCATTCCTTCAAAAAAAACTTGTGTTCACCCAGGAAACTTTCCTGAAAGGTTTTGCGAGCAAATGCAAAAATGCTTGGGGGAATGTAAAACTTTTGTGAGAGAACACAGAGACAATTAATTATAATTTGTCCTCCCATCTCATATTTTTTTCCATCACCATGTCCCATTAGGCTCTCCGTGGGTCATCAATGTGATAGTGTACTCCTAAATCATGTTCGACAGCTTTGACGAAAGCTAAAAGCTATTCTCTATTTGAAAAAAGGAACTCGTCATTCACTGGTTTCAGTAGGTGAATAGAAAATAAAGGAAAGAAAACTGATTAAAGGTGAATTGTCTAATTCCTGTCAAGCATCACTAAACTGATCTAAATAGCAATGAGACTAAATGGAGACAAAGCAATAAGGAAAAAAACAAAGATTTTTCAAAATGTATTTTAGGTTTATAAAAGTTGATGTGCTAACTTAAAATGTTAATGAATATCTTTAATTATTGCCATTTCATTCTGCTTTCTAAAAACTGGTCAGAAATAATGAGATTGTTTATGATTAGTGCTGTTGATAGATTAAAATATTTTTTGTGACAAATTTGTGACCTTTTTGTGGAAAAAAACTCAAAATATTATGATTAATATATTATATTATTAATATTTTGAGCATCAGAAAGCTATGTTTGAGCCTGTGTGTTCATTTGAGTATGCAGCTATATGAAGACAGACAGTCCCATCACAAGATGTTCACACTCCAATTTGCAGCTCTATTTACCCTAGCGGTGCCCAGGTCATTTGAAGGAGGCATATCTGACAGGGCTGTCCCCCGTGGCATTGCCGGGAGTGACCCCTTTCTGAGACCATAATTACTACAGCTGACTGAAGCTGTATGAGTAGGCAGGATGTCACTCTCTGTTCAGATTTATCTGGCTGCTATTAGACCCATGCAGGGTGTTCCACTAAAATAGTTCCCCTTCTGCCCGGTTTTCACACAGGCTCTTACTCAGTAGAGCCAGCACGTTTTGCTACCCTGTTCGTTTTTGCTCCAAGAACCTGGTGGGACGTTAAAGAACAGGCTTCTAGGTTAACCCTGCATGCTGCTGATGCCCCTTGTTCATGTTTGATCATCTTTAAATTGCCCTTAGAAATCTTCATTGTGTAAAGAACATTTATAGAGTGGAACGCACACCCCTGTTTTAATATATTATTTATCATTATTAATTTGCATTAATATTTTTCCTTAAGTAAAGCAGTGTGTTAAATTTAGTTTTTGCTGTGGTCTTATCATTGGTTTCAAGAATAAGTAAATTGCACCTCGTAATTGGTTCCCAAGTTCCAATATTTGTGTATATACACAAATTTTGGGTTCTGTAAGTCTCTTATGCTCACCAAGGCTGCATTGATTTGATTGAACTATAATAATTTAAAAATATTATTACAATTTAGAAGAATCATTTTCTTTCTTAATATATTTTAAAACGTAGTTTATTCCTGTGAGGCAAAGCTAAATTTCCACCATCATTATTCCAGTATAACGTGTCAGATGATTCTTCAGAAATCATTTTAATATGCTGATTTGCTGATTAAGAAACTTTTTTTTTATTATTATTATAATCAAACCGTTTAAACTGCTTATATATGGGCAGTTCCAGTATAACGTGTCAGATGATTCTTCAGAAATCATTTTAATATGCTGATTTGCTGATTAAGAAACTTTTTTTTATTATTATTATAATCAAACCGTTTAAACTGCTTATATATGGGCAAAATAATTGGGAAAAGGGACTTTAATGACACTGCATTCTAAATACAGTTCCATACATTCATATGGAATTTGTCCCTTCTTTGCAGCTTCCAGTCTTCTGGGAAGGCTTTTTGAAGGTTTCTTGGGGAAATATTGCCCATTGATTCAGTAGAGCATTTGTGAGATCAGGCACCGATGTTGGACGAAAAGGCCTGGATCACAGTCTCCTTTCCAGTTCATCCCAAAAGTGTTCGATGGAGTTGAGGTCAGGGCTTTGTGCGGGCCAGTCAAGTTCTTCCACACCAAACTAATCCAGCCATATCTTTATGGCCATTTTTTTGTGCACTGGAGCACAGTCATGCTGGAATAGAAAAGGGCTTCCCCCACAAATATTTCTGTCATGACAACTCTCGGAGGGATTGGCATGGTAATGTACATGACAATGTTAATGTATTGGTCTTGGCGGAATAGATCTGCTACGCTGCTGCTGCTGCTGCTGCAGAGCAAGTACCGAGACTTGCTACTGCCAATACATCCACAACATGCTGCTGTGAGCATGTAATGCCGAGCGAGCTCATTGGCGGTGGAAGCAAAAAGAACCAATCAGCTGCACCGTGTGATGATGTCATTATGTCAGATTGAGTTAGACCCATCGGACTGCGCCATCTAGAGTTTCATGACAGAACTTTGGATTAACGTCCCATTTTGAAAGTAATTGCAACAGTATTGTTTCCGATACAGGAGAGAACCAATCAGCTGTGCCATGTGATAATGATGTCATTAGGTCAGATTGAGTTAGACCTATCGGATTTCAGTTTCGGAACTTTCATGCTTAGTAACACATACAGCCCTCACCACAGTGCAACAGTGAAAAGGGACCCCTTTCAAACAGTAGTTAATATAAGTTAATTGATAAAGAAAATCTATTGATGACATTATTTTTGACAGCATCCTCATTTTAAGGCATTTTTACACAAGTGCCTAAAACTTTTAACAGTAGGCCTACTGTAGCTTTGCAGGTAGGTCTCTTGAAGCATCTTGGAGACGTTGCCACAGTTCTTCTGGATTTAGTCTGTCTCAGTTTGTTCTGTTTCTTCATGTGATTCCAGACAGACTGGATGATGATCAGATCAGATCTCTGTGTGGAGCACTGGCTGTTGTCAGACTCCTTGTGCAGACAAAAATCTCACTGGATTATTACAATTAATGGCAAAATGAATGTTTGGAAATGTAAATTGATATTTCCTGCTGACACGCTACAGCAAAAGATAGAAAGAACTGACTTAAAACCATTTTTTAGCTGGTGAAAATAACTTGTGTTCTAATAATTTTGGTCACCACTGTATATTCTCTATATATACTATGTATGTATGTGTGTTACATAGTCTCTATCTTACACACACATAGTACAGGGCTTTGATTTTTACAGCTTTAATAATGTCCCATCAAAAACAGCACGAAAAATTGCTGTACCTCTGGGGTGAGGGGAAATGGTGACTTGTGGGTAATTTGACGGCGGGCACAGTGAGATTATCTCTGTAATGACACGTTCTGAGCAATCCCCCTCTTTCAGCGTGTGTGTGTGTCACAGATGATGACGCAAGAGACCATGGTTTGAACTAATATGCCCTCAAGAAAAGAAGGATGGATGGAGAGAGGGAAAAAGGAGAAAGAGAGGCTAATCATAGAGGGAGGAGGACAGATTACACATAAATGACAGAGTTATGGGACTTTAGATAATGAGAGCGAGTGATGTGTCCTCACACACAGAAACCCCTCTAGTCTGGGATGTAATGTAAGGTCGTACAAGTGTGTGTGTATGTGAAAGAAACATTTGAGGGCGTCGGGGTCCATTCAGTGTCACATTCTGTTTGCATCTTGCAAATGCTTTCTGTGTTAATCTCTGATCCATGCAGAGCTTCAGTGACGACACTAAGAAACACATTCATTTCTGTCACCACAGTGCTTCCTGTCAGACCAAACCATATCAGCCCTAGTGCATATGCTTGAAAACACAGCCAAATATAGCTCGTGTGTGTACGCTCATGCAATCTAATGTCCTGTCAGTATGAACTCAAATAGTCTTACGAATGCTTAAATCGATGCATGGATGTGCGTGACAGAGTAGAGACTTACAAGCTCCTCATTCGGCCATGTGCTTCTAGGAAGACAGTTATGTTATAGAGCTAATTGGAAAATTTTATTGCCTGCAAGCCATTTATGATGTGCTGCCAAATATATCTCAGATTTGTGGTCTAAATAAATGTTCTGGGTTCAGTTACCATAAAAATAATATATTAAAAAGTATTATTGTCATTAATAGCAACAACAGCAATAATATGCAATTAATTGTGCTTTAAATTGATCAAAAGTAACAGTAAAGATTTTATAATGGGAGAAAAAAATATATTTATTTTTTTCAAATAAATGCTGTTCTTTTAAAATGTCTATACTAACAACTAATACATATTTCTTGAGCACCAAATCAGCATATTAGAATGATTTCTGAAGGATCATGTGACACTGAAGGCTGGAGTAATGATGCTGAAAATTCAGCAGTGCATCATAGGAATAAATTACATTTTAAAATACTTTAAAATAGTAAACAGGTATTTTAAATGGTTATAATATTTCACTAGATTACAGTTTTTAGTGTATTTTTATACGAGTATAAGAATTTTTTCACAAATATTAAAAAGTCTTAAGGCCCGTTCACAATAAGGATGATAACAATAAGGATAATTTAAAAAATCATTCTAAATTTAAAAGAATAAATTTAGTCCACTCCACAACTGTAATGATAACGGCACAGAGGAACAATACTGTTGGAATTACTTTCAAAATGGGACACTAATCCAAAGTTCTGTCATGAAACTCTAGATGGCGCAGTCCGATGGGTCTAACTCAATCTGACATAATGACATCATCACACGGTGCAGCTGATTGGTTCGTTTTGCTTCCACCGCCAATGAGCTCTCTGCTCAACATTCAAATACTTGGCTAGTGCTTGCTGTAGAAGTTGGAGCACACTTCAGAAACCCTCCACCTTCCCCAGCTCCACCTGTATAGATCTGCTACGGGGAGCTCCGTGTATGCTATGGGGTTATTTCATATGTGTTATATGTTCAGCAGCAGTATTTCTTACATGCTCACAGCAGCATGTTGTGGATGTATTGGCAGTAGCAAGTCTCGGTACAGCAGATCTATTCCGCCAAGACCAAACACATTAACATTGTCATGTACATTACCATGCCATACCCTCCTAGAGTTGTCATGATAGAAATATAGTTATCATTATAGTAAGCTTTTTCATTATCGTTCTGTGGTGTTTACTGACCCAAAACTTTTAAATGGTATTGTATGAAATGATAAAATAAAAAATGAACATACCATGAACATCGGGATTGATAGCAGGTCATATTTTTGTTAATTCTTCTGTAGAAAGATGTGTTATTTGAGCTGTAAATTAATTCAGAATTATCCTTTTGCTAGCTTTATCATTATCGTTCTCATGCCATACCCTCCTAGAGTTGTCATGATAGAAATATAGTTATCATTATAGTTAGCTTTATCATTATCGTTCTCATGCCATACCCTCCTAGAGTTGTCATGATAGAAATATAGTTATCATTATAGTAAGCTTTTTCATTATCGTTCTGTGGTGTTTACTGACCCAAAACTTTTAAATGGTATTGTATGAAATGATAAAATAAAAAATGAACATACCATGAACATCGGGATTGATAGCAGGTCATATTTTTGTTAATTCTTCTGTAGAAAGATGTGTTATTTGAGCTGTAAATTAATTCAGAATTATCCTTTTGCACCTTGATTGCATCTTGAAGGGCATTGAAAGTTCAGACTTGGTCTTTTAATAATCGGATTACTATCTAATCTAATCTGGAAAACGTGGCTAATATAAAAGCACAGGGCGCCTCAGATAGTTCAACATTTTCCTCGTTTGTCCTGATATAACCTCATGGCTCATATGAGTGTAGTGGGAGACCAACTTGACTGCAAATAAAGCCCAGAGGTCACAGTGTCTCTGCTGGGGCAGGTGGTTGTTCCTGGCCCAGTTCACAGGGTATGGGACACACTAATCATCATAATGACTTGCATAATGTCTGTCTGCTATTTTTGCCTGTATGGGAGAAGATTAGTTACCTGTAATCCCTGTCTTTAGCACCAGGTGGTCTTTTCCACGCTTCTCCATTGAACATGGGTCAGATGTTGGGTTATGTTTATGTACATGTTCCCAGGCAAAGAAGCCTAATGAAATGTTTGAGGGATTCTAATGTTTTTGTAATTTGGAACTAATTGCAAAACTGTTCCTATTGGGAAATATTTTCATAATCTACACAGAAAATAGATACAGTACATAAAAAGTAATTCCATTAGTTCCTTTGTGATTTCGTCAATGACATTAAACTTAATTGATTCTCGCATTTCTTGTAACCAATCAACATATTTCAATAAACTAGAATGAGGTCTGAGATTGCTGAGCAGAAGATTTTCAGCAAATAACAAATAAAATGATACAGATGGATTCAGTGGTTCTTAACCTTTGATCTTGGAAAACCTGGATGTATTAAGTAGCATAATTTAAAAATTAATTTCTAGAACTGGAACATTCATGAAAATTAATGAAATCATAAAACGCCATGGGCATTTGAATAAAGAACATGCAGAACATAACAGAATTTCTTTCTACTCAAATATTTTACTGGTAGAAATTCTGAGAAAAAAAAACTGATCCAGTAAATCAAGAGCGAATGGAAATGCCATGAAAGTTCAATGATTAAAAAGAGTTAATCAGCTCTTTAAATTTAATTCCTAGTTCCTGTAATTCCTAGTTTCTGTAAATCACAAAACATTTTGAAAACAAAGCTTGTTCTTACTGTACACATTCCTTATAGGTGTTTTGACTAGGCGTGCATTTGTTTGTCTCAGGTATCCAAACCACCTCAACTAAATCATCTAGCATTTGAAACACTTGGTTTAAAGGTCATCCAAGTTCAAAAATGTGAACTAATTTGGACACGATTTTAAAGAAACGTATACATCTATCATGCTTGACTGTTGCCTGCTTTGCGTGTGTGCCAGTTCATTTTTTGGCTTTATTTTTTATTAAACACTGAGATTTGAAGTACATTTGATTAAATCACTGCTGAATGCAGGACTCTTTCCAGGACAATCAAACCCCGAGGTGACTTATTGCCGCCCCTGCTCTCTCACAGTCTCTTCTCGTCTTTGTAATGAAGAAATTAGTGCTTTTTGATTAAAGGTGACGTGGCATCATTTCTCCTACGTTAGTCAATAAGACAAAAGATATTGAGTGTAATGTCAAAAAGACAAATGAAGAAAAGAGAAGTCTTTAACTACCTTTTTTATTGAGTACCCACAGTATGTAATGAGAAACTGAGGACAACAGAAGCTGAGCTGTGTCCGGCCTCAGTCTCAGTGTGAGTGTGTTTGTGGATCATGCTGTCAGGCTGATATGTCGAGATGACAGGCTGATGCTCTGCTGGGCTCAGACTTAAAGATGGGGATGATGGTTACTGACCTGTTTCCTCCTCAGGGCCACTGCTGGAGGGCTCAAGACACTGTGTGTGTGTGTTTGTGTGTGTGTGTGTGTGTGTGTGAGAGAGAGAGAGAGAGAGAGAGAGTGTGACAGGGAGGATGAAATTGTCAGAATGAGAAAAAAAACTTAAAAAATGCACGTTCAGCACGTTTAATAGTAAACATGTTGTTTTTCAGGTTTTATTATGTTTGCTAAATGTACATTCATACATAAACACTCATATTATTAATCATAAGAATGTCTGTATTAATTTGTAACTTAATTCATAACTAATTCTTAAGGTTCCTTTCAGAATGATAATGTTTCAGATAACTGTCGGTTTTATAAGAAAAAAACTAATAATATAATATAATATGATATAATATAAAAATATGATATAATATATGGAATTGTACATTTGTACTTGCATCTAAATATGTTTTTAAAAATGTATGTTCATGTGTGTGTGTATTTATATATTGGATACATACATTTATATGAAACATAGTTAGGGTGGCCATATGTGCCATTTATACGGGACACGTCCTGGCCATGATTTTTATATTGCCTAAAACATCCAAAGTAGTTTGACCAATAACATGCAACAGGGAGGATGAAATTGTCAGAATGAGAAAAAAAACTAAAAAAATGCACGTTCAGCATGTTTAATAGTAAACATGTTGTTTTTCAGGTTTTAGTATGTTTGCTAAATGTACATTCATACATAAACACTCATATTATTAATCATAAGAATGTCTGTATTAATTTGTAACTTAATTCATAACTAATTCTTAAGGTTCCTTTCAGAATGATAATGTTTCAGATAACTGTCGGTTTTATAAGAAAACAACTAATAATATAATATGATATAATATAAAAATATGATATAATATATGGAATTGTACATTTGTACTTGCATCTAAATATGTTTTTAAAAATGTATGTTCATGTGTGTGTGTATTTATATATTGGATACATACATTTATATGAAACATAGTTAGGGTGGCCATATGTGCCATTTATACGGGACACGTCCTGGCCATGATTTTTATATTGCCTAAAACATCCAAAGTAGTTTGACCAATAACATGCAGGTATTGTACATAATCGACCAATCGTGGCGCGGCGCGCGTGAGAATGTGCAAACGATCAGACTATGCAAATACGCGCACGTGTTGGTTCGTTCGACTTGAAGCTGCACACCGATCATTGTATGACACCAAAGTACCGC
>NW_015651483.1:171106-192876 GCF_001515625.1 Sinocyclocheilus rhinocerous
TTCGAATTGAGATCGGGAGGTCATTCCACCAGCTGGGCACAGTCCAGGAAAAGGTCCGTGATAGAGATTTTGTGCCTCTTTGGGATGGCACCACAAGGTGTTGTTCACTTGCAGAACGCAATATATATATATATATATATTTATTTCAGTAATTCAACTCAAATTGTGAAACTCGTGTATTAAATAAATTCAATGCACACAGATTGAAGTAGTTTAAGTCTTTGGTTCTTTTAATTGTGATGATTTTGGTTCACATTTAACAAAAACCCACCAATTCACTATCTCAACTAATTAGAATATGGTGACATGCCAATCAGCTAATCAACTCAAAACACCTGCAAAGGTTTCCTGAGCCTTCAAAATGGTCTCTCAGTTTGGTTCACTAGGCTACACAATCATGGGGAAGACTGCTGATCTGACAGTTGTCCAGAAGACAATCATTGACACCCTTCACAAGGAGGGTAAGCCACAAACATTCATTGTCAAAGAAGCTGGCTGTTCACAGAGTGCTGTATCCAAGTATGTTAACAGAAAGTTGAGTGGAAGGAAAAGGTGTGGAAGAAAAAGATGCACAACCAACTGAGAGAACCGCAGCCTTATGAGGATTGTCAAGCAAAATCGATTCAAGAATTTGAGTGAACTTCACAAGGAATGGACTGAGGCTGGGGTCAAGGCATCAAGAGCCACCACACACAGACGTGTCAAGGAATTTGGCTACAGTTGTCGTATTCCTCTTGTTAAGCCACTTCTGAACCACAGACAACGTCAGAGGCGTCTTACCTGGGCTAAGGAGAAGAAGAACTGGACTGTTGCCCAGTGGTCCAAAGTCCTTTTTTCAGATGAGAGCAAGTTTTGTATTTCATTTGGAAACCAAGGTCCTAGAGTCTGGAGGAAGGGTGGAGAAGCTCATAGCCCAAGTTGCTTGAAGTCCAGTGTTAAGTTTCCACAGTCTGTGATGATTTGGGGTGCAATGTCATCTGCTGGTGTTGGTCCATTGTGTTTTTTGAAAACCAACGTCACTGCACCCGTTTACCAAGAAGTTTTGGAGCACTTCATGCTTCCTTCTGTTGACCAGCTTTTTGAAGATGCTGATTTCATTTTCCAGCAGGATTTGGCACCTGCTCACACTGCCAAAAGCACCAAAAGTTGGTTAAATGACCATGGTGTTGGTGTGCTTGACTGGCCAGCAAACTCACCAGACCTGAACCCCATAGAGAATCTATGGGGTATTGTCAAGAGGAAAATGAGAAACAAGAGACCAAAAAATGCAGATGAGCTGAAGGCCGCTGTCAAAGAAACCTGGGCTTCCATACCACCTCAGTAGTGCCACAAACTGATCACCTCCATGCTACGCCGAATTGAGGCAGTAATTAAAGCAGAAGGAGACCCTACCAAGTTATTGAGTACATGTACAGTAAATGAACATACTTTTCATAAGGCCAACAATTCACTAAAAATGTTTTTTTTATTGGTCTTATGGAGTATTCTAATTTGTTGAGATAGTGAGTTGGTGGGTTTTTGTTAAATGTGAGCCAAAATCATCACAATTAAAAGAACCAAAGACTTAAACTACTTCAGTCTGTGTGCATTGAATTTATTTAATACACAAATTTCACAATTTGAGTTGAATTACTGAAATAAATGAACTTTTCCATGACATTCTAATTTATTGAGATGCACCTGTACATACAGTTAATACATTATAACACTTATCAGTTCATTGTTACACTCTGTGTTTTAAATTTGGTTATTATTATTTACAAGAAGGTATGATTTATTACAACATAGATTATGAATAATTATAATGCATTATACCCTTTTATAACCCTTATGCTTTATACATAAAGGGTTACCCTTTTTTGGAAACTCTTTTTTCAGGACTGTTTGGTGAATATAAAGTGAATATTACACTCTAAAAAATGCTGGGTTAAATACAACCCAGTGCTGGGTAAAATAGGGACAAACCCAGCAATTGGGCTGTTTTGACCCAGTGGTTGGGTTAAATATTTAACCCAACCACTGGGTCAAAACAGCCCAATTGCTGGGTTTGTCCCTATTTTACCCAGCACTGGGTTGTATTTAACCCAGCATTTTTTTAGAGTGTAAAAAGACAGCATTTATTTGAAATAGAAATGCTTGTCTCATTATAAAATCTTTACTGTCCCTTTTGAACAAAGTAATCCATCCTTGTTGAATAAGACTATCAATTTCTTATAAAGCAAAAATCTTATATTACTGTTGTTGTTTTATTCCTGCCCTCATCCTCTCCTCTCACTTCTGTCTAGATGAGGGGCAGACGGTGTGCCAGGGGCCGCCGGACATGCTGGGTCAGCGCCTCGCGGAGGTGGGCATGCAGCTGCGATTGGAATGCCACCAGGGACTGGGTTACTGGGACTACCTGTTCTTCATCGCCATCGGCTTCGTCATCTTCAGCGCCGGGACGGTGTCGGCGTGGGTGATGGGAGTGCTCATGGTTCTGTACGAGCGCTACAGCAAGAGGAAGAGCGAGGAGTTCGACAGCGAGGATGAGGAGGAGACAGTCACCCGAGGAGCAGGAAGTGGAGGAGGAGGAGGGAGTAACCATGGCAATGGGGACCTGAGCAAACCAGGCATGCAGGTGTGACCAGAGGACAGAGGGACGCTGGGAAATCTTTGATGAACAGACTGCGAGCTGCGGACAGAGCGAAGGAGTTTTCTTTTCTATAAAGAGGTTTAAAGTGCACTTTTTTAGAATGTGTCAACATTTAGTTTTAGATTAAGAGAAGAGGAGGGCAGGACAGACAGATTAGATGTATTTCTATTCTTATAGGTGGACTCAGACAGAGAGACAGAGACACACAGATCTGAGGGTTGGTCTTGGTTAAAAGCATAGAAATAATGCTCACACACACACAAAACTCTTCCCAGTGTTAATGTAATTGGGGCAGGGTGACAACACTGTGTTTCACACTTAAGAGAGAGACAGCAAGAACGAAGGAAAAGGGAAAAAGACAGATAGGTAGAGAGGCTTGAAAACTTAGCCAGTAACCTATCTCAGCTTTTATTTACTAGCTCGGTCAAAGAAAGGCATATAAATGGAGGATATACAAGGCAGACTCTCCAGACTCATGCAGTGTGAAATGAACGAATAGAAGATGGAAGACTCTTCTAAACTGTCTGCACAACTCCATGGAAGGCTGAAAATACTTTTTAAGGGGTCACAAACTGACTGACTGCTCAAATGATGGATTGATAAAAAAATGTTTGTAGGGCTTTACAATAAGGATTTTTTCTGCTTGCCCTGTCAGGTTAGTAGTTTTCACCCTGACGAATATTATATAGATATTGATGAATAATAATTATATGGTCAAATTATAAGAAATATTATAATGTACATTTTAAATTATAATATCAGAATTTTAATATAAATTTTTATCGTCAAAATAGAAAATTGGGTTTGGTCAGTGTTTGTTTTTTTAAATTAATATCAATATTCAGCAAGGATGCAATAAATTATTCAAAATAAAAATAAATGTATTACGATTTCCACAAGAATATTAAGTAGCACAACTGTTTTCAACACTGAAAATAATAATAATAATAATAACATTGATTAATATTCATGTTTCTTGAGCACCAAATCAGCATATTAAAATGATTTCTGAAGAATCATGTGACACTGAAGACTGGATTAATGGCTGCTGAAAATTCGGCTTTGCCATCACAGGAATAAGCACTTTAAAATATAGTAAATATAAATAAAAAAAACAATGTTTGCAAGGCATTAAACCACACATAGATGATTAATGAATGCACTGGCCCAATAGGGCAAGTGAACTGGCCGGAAACATTTTCACTGGTCCCGGGCCATCGGACCATCCTTATTGTTGAGCCCTGTATTGGAAGGGACATTATTGATCTCAGTAAGCCTGTATGCACTGCACCGAAAAGCCTTACACACAAGATGTAACCAGTCCAGCAATAACAGCTCCAGGTGATACTGAGAGCAATAGAGGGAAACGTGTGTGTGTGTGTGTGAGTGTGTGTGGCTCATCACAGCAAAACCGCTATAGGTGGGGAAGAATAAAATATGTCAGCATTCTGTAATTTTGGCAAGGCTTTAATTTTTTTTAATCAAATGTGATTCCTCCCGTGGCTACCACATCATGCCACTCAAGGGCAGCGCTAAAGTGACCCCTCTCTCTTCACACTGCACCATCAGCACTCGAAGGAATTGTACCCGCTGAGACTGTTGTTTTAGTTTGCGTTTTTGGTTGTTTAACACAATTCCATTAAGAAGTTATGTTAATGGCACATTCAAAAATTTGTTTCAGCACAGTTCCTTATCGTCTAGGTTGTGGAGGATTCAGCAGACTACTAAAATCTGGCATACTTTGCTCTGCAGCATTACTACTGCAATCCAGACACCTGAATTGTCTCTTTAAAATGCTGACAGTGCTCTCTGCTGCACAGCATGTCTGGATCTATAGCTATTCTCCATTATTTGACCATCACTGGATGAATTACTGCTGCCATAATCATTAGAAAATGTACACAAACATCTTGTTTGAACCAAATTGGTTTCTGTCCGCTGCAATAGCACAAAGTTAATTTCTCCAGGCTAATGGCAGCATCTTTTGTGACTTCTTTATGGTTGAGCACTATACCAACACAGTTAGCACCTGATGAGATGCTGGATTGTTGGTGATTAGTGAAAAAGGAGCAGTTTCACTCCTGAATTGCCACATACAAAAGGTGACACAACTCTTTTAACAAATTCGCCCATCTGTTTTAGCATGTTTTATCCCTATATTCAACCTCGGAAAGAAAAGTGTAGAGCAGTCATGTCCTCTCATCTCTGGAGTTTTTAGCAGAGAGGGAAAGCTGATTTTGGGGTGTTGTGTGATTGAGGGTTGCTAAATCCAAATGTAACGGGTTAAAGAGCTTAAGGGAATAATGCTTGTGGCCTGGGCTGCTCTCAAAAATATCTCAGCTGCTGCTTTTAAAAATCTATATATTTTATAACTAATATTCTGTTGACTTCTTGTTCTCCATTTTCCTTAGAGCCGCAGTGTGTAATTTCCGCACAACTAGTGGCATCCAACAGAATTATGACCTTTTCCGAACAGGCTTCCCAGACACTCCCGTCTACAGAGCCCCTTAAGCAAAATGGTGATTGTAAAAATAAATTATATTTCAATGCAAAAAGAATGATAATATGAATCATATTTCAATATGAAAGAAAACAAACGTTTTGTGAGCGACTGCTCAGTTGAGATAGCATCTTTCCTTCCAACTCATATTGTTTTTCATCACCATGTCTCCCTTAGGGGTTCCATTCTCATCTGCCATTGGTCAGTCAAAGAGATAGTCCCGTCTTAAAACCTGCACATGCTCATTAAACCCTGTTGAAAATTGGATTTGAATTAAGAAGTCTAGAAAATCCAAAACCTAACAAGCTGGTCTTTTCATCTGCAAAGTCTCAAATTCAGGTCACAACCCTGGACTGAATGTGTGTGTGTGTGTGTGTGTGTGTGTGTGTGTCGGCACGGCCATCTCACCTCCTTCTCAGCCTCTCATTCATTCTCGCTCTCTCATTCTGTCCTCTCTCGCTCGTTAGAAGGTGGGCCGTTTTAGATTACAGGTTACAGTGGGATGTCACCATGTCAGCATTATTTTGAAAGTGTTAACTACATCCTGAGAAAGACTAATAATACCATGTCTTCAGGGGAACAGCATTATGTGTGTACAGTTGAGCCAGGAAATACCTGGAGAGACTTCTTCAAAAACAAAAGAAAGAAAAATACTGCTAAAAATGTTGTGATACATAGAGTAGAGGTCGAATGAATCATGCTGATGTCAGCATCATGGCATTATAAGGATGGACAGCAGAGGTAGTAAACTTTATAGCAACACGCTGCAGTGTGTGTGCCGTTTTCACCTGCCGTGAACTCTGAGAGTGATCATGCGTGACTATGTCATCGCCCTTTAGAAGAAGAGAGAAATTGGGGAGGAGTTGTATTGGTATTTTACTCCTCTATGAATATTAATGTGTAATATAACAGGTGATAAATGGGACGAGCCCTAGTGCTATCCGATAGTCAAGTTCAGTGTAAGAGCAGGACGTTATCTGAGTCTCCAGGCACTAACAGTGCCACAACACTGCAGTCTGCTCATCTCCAAAACCGCAAGCACCATCAGCAATGCAGCAGGGGTGGCCTGTGTCAGGAAGATCTGTAGAGATACTCACACACACATACACTCAACAGAACGCTAATGAACTAGCAGCACAACTCCTGCTATATCTTTGTGAATGCACAAACAAAACCTCAGCTGCTAGCAGTGAAGTATTAATAATAGAAGCTAAAGTATATGTAGTATGCACCAAAACATTTTCAAACAGATAGATACAGCTAGAACCCACAGTGGTCATTAGCGTTATCATTTTAAGCATTAGCTTTTATTGGTCATGCTGATCTGTGGCTGTAGCTAATGCTTTGTGGAAAGTTGAAAGGTGTCACGTCTACATTTAGGTCTCAAAGGATATGTGTGTAGAGTAAGCTTGCAGTGTGCTAATCTAATACACTGAGTGGTTGGGTTGCAAAACAAATAACAAGAAATCTATATCTTTGGTTATATTCTATAATACCCTGTCATAAAAATGTGCAAACAATTGTACCTTTAGCGATACGAAAACTTGTCACTGTGACAGTATCCTTTGAGGGACAACTTTGTACCTTATCTACCTCTAAAAGGTGCAAATTGGTACCTAAAGCCCGAGACACACTGCACGGCTGTAGCAATCCTATAAGATCATTGCATGTCACACTGTGCGACATGGATCTAATAAACTTGGCTACGACATGTGTGTAGAGTGTACCACGAGGACACCTATTGACTCGTCTGCTACGATGCACGTTACTATAGAAGAATAAAACGTCATCAGCATGCGCTAGTGGTAAACAAAAAGAGCATAATAATACTTTAGCAGTTGTAGTTTTTATGTGTGCTGACAAAAAGTGGAAGCGGTTAAAGAGAAAGGCATAAGAGCTTGAGGTAAGCTGTTTTATGTTTTAGCGCCATGTTGCGTTGATTTCATGTCGCATTTTTATAGTTTGGTCAGTAAACGTGGATCATGCCAGCAAACACACTGTGCGATGATCATGCTGTATCGTAGGCTATCTTTGGTCGCAAGACCGTGACAACTGCCATCTTTGAACCTCTCTCACTGTATGACACAGAACCACCGATTAGGAGCCACGATCATCGAAATCGCCACGATTGTTTTACGATACCAATCTTTCATCTGGGACAGCCGAAAATTGTGCAGTGTGTCTCGGGCTTTAGAATAGTAATACGTATGAACCCTTAAAGGTGCCCTGAAATGCTTAGAAACACGCAGTGTTTGACGTCATTTTAACTGAAACAAGAAGACAGGGCGGGACATATCAAGCAGCCCCGCCCCTTTTTAAAATAGCCAATAGCGTTCGTTTATAGCACAGCTTGGGCTAGAGCCGTTCAGAGCCGTTGAGCTCCGTAAAGCCGCATTTGACAGGGTATGCCAGCCACAAGCTCATCCATATTGCTATTAAATATAGCATTCTGTGTAGAATTCAAATAGCTCCGATACATTTTGTGGTCTGCAGCCGACTCGCGCATGTGATCCGCTCCGTGCTGTCGTGTCTCTGGACCGGAGCAGAGTGTGTGTGCGGTGCGGTGGTTAGCGTGACAGCGCGAAACCAGACTTCTTTTTTTTCCTCAATGGAAAGCATATTTACACAGTTTGAATCGTTCCCTGTCCCCTATATAGTGCACTACGTGCCATTCACTGTACAGAAAATACTAATTCTGTGGACAAGTGACCGATTACCTGAGAAGTTAAATACACTAGAAAACTGCACGCTTATAATATGTGTGGAGTAAGAACATATAAGGTAGCCAAAGTATTTCAAACATACGTGCACAATTCAGTTTAATTATAAAGTTTACCCTCTTTAACTTTTGGTAATGGAGTGTTTCACTAGTTAGCAGTAAACCGTCACCTGAATATGTTCGTATTTGTGTTGTCTTTGACGTGGCAGTTATCTTTGGACTGGAAATATAGATAGTCTACTTTATTTGTAAATATCATATTTTTTTTCGCTTTTTTCAATTAATCTCATAAAAATAGCGAGCTAAACTATTCTAAATGCGAATTTTGTCACTGTTTTGAGGCACACTGCCTTATAGATAACCTTAAGACTAACATATTGATACTAACACCCAAAAAACTTTAATTTTGATTTCATGGGGACTTTAAGGTACTACTCACCTCCTTTGAGGTTACTGTCCTGGTGGCAAGCTGTTGTACCACTAAAGGTAAAATTTTTCCACGTTTTCTGAGAGTGTACTGGATGTAAAGATAGTTTCTACAAAATAAACCAAGCAATTTCGTATGATCTCTAATCAGGTTATGAATTAAATACTCTTTAAAAGTTATTTTAGCCAATGAAATCCCCTTTGGTTTTAGGTGAACATTGTTCAACTTGTCTAACAAATTGTTCATGATACCATAATTTGCAAATTTACTGCTTGGTGCATAAAGTTGGTGTTCTTGCAAACAAAGCGAGTGTTGTGATTTTGTTTCATTATACATCACCTTGCTAGCAGAACACTTATGGTTGTAAAGCTGACATTTGAAGTAGGAAAATCCCATGACCAATCTTGAATGGAACACTGTGTCTTACCTATTAAACTCCCTAGATAGACAATTAGCAATTTAGGCCTTGTACCCTCTCTGCCTTTATGGGTACAACAGATTGTCCCTCAACAACTTTGACAACATTGTACCTTATTTACCCATAAAAAGGTTCATAATATTATGCCTTTTAGGTAGGTAAGGTTTAGGTACAAGGTTGTCACTGAGACACTACCCTTAAAGGGACAAGCTGTTGTGCACCTAAAGGTACAACTTTTATCATTTTTTCTTGTCAGTGTAGATGCATTCTTGTTAGGATTTGAGAGAAACTTTTTCTCTTACATTCTTGTTGTGCCAATAACCAAAATGAAAGTGTCGGTGAAGGCTCAGTAGAGTTTCAAATTAGATTTGCGTGCAGCGAGTAGCTGATTCTTTCTTTTTTTTAACTTTTGGTTTGGATTGGAGCTTGGGGACCAGAGGCAGTGCTGCAAAACTGCAAGTCTTGCTGTAGTTTCAGCAGCACAGGACTGAATTTGGGCTCTGTGAGACTTTAGATTTGCTGGATCGATTTGCTGTCTGCGGAGGTGTGTCCGTCACACTCTGTCCATCATGCATGAAGCTCTGCAGAATTTCCCCAACTGAGAGTCGCTAACACCCTTCTTTCCTCCTCTCCTCTCTTGCTTGTCTTGTTACATCTCATTACTTCTCTTCGTTGTTGTGGCTCGTCTCATCTCATCTCCTGTTGTGTCTTCTCCTCTTCATCTCGTCTCCTCTCTTCCTTATCTTGTCTTTTTTCTTCTTGTCTCTTTTCATCTGTTCTGTTCCCATCATTTGTTGTCTTGTCTCATCTCGTCTCTTCCTTGCCTTCTCTTCTTGTCTCTATCTTTATCTTATATTCATTTCTCTTCTCCTTACTGGCCTTGCTTTGTCTCATCTTCTATACTCTCCTCTCCTGTCCATCTCTTCTTTGTCTCGTTACACCTCTTCTCTTCTCTTCTCTTCTCTTGATTGTTGTGCCTTGTCTCATCTCATCTTGTGTCCTGTTCTGTCTACCCTGTCTTGTCTCTTCTCTTCCTTGTCTTGTTTCATCTCTTCTTCTGTCCTCTCCTCATCCTTCTCCTTGTCTCATCTTCTCTCCTCCTCATTTTGTCTTATCTTGTCTCTTTCTTGTTCTCCTGGTCTCATTTTGTCTGTTCTCATCATTTGTTTTGTCTCATCTCTTGTCTTCTCCTCTCCTCCCTGTCGTGTCTCCTCTACTCGTCACATTTTTCATTTCTTCTCTCCTCGTCTCGTCTTCTCTTTTCCTCTATTCTCTTCTTGCCATTTGTCTTGACTCATTTAGTCTTGCCTGTTGTCTTCTTTTCTCATCTCCCAACTTGTCTGGCCTCTTCTTGTCTCTCATCTCGTTTTGTCTCTTCCCATATCGTCTCTTATCTTGTCATTTGTCTTGTTATGTCTCATTCTTGAATCTCATCTCCTCCCCTTCTTCTTGTCTCTCATCTCATTTTGTCTCATCTCTAGTTGTACCATCTAGTCTCTTCTGCAGTAGGCTGCTCAGTAATACCCCTGTTCTGACTCTTCCCTCCTCTTTCGTGTCTCTGCAGTGATGGTTTAGTGAGGGTAATGCCATAAAGGCTGCTGTAAGCTGTCTTCCTCTGTCTTAAGGAAGAGGAGGACTAAATCAGAACGGATGACAGGTTTCCACTGGGAACCAAAGCTTAGAGACTTTCCTCTGCCTCGACTCAAAATGCTTTCACCCACTTCAACCGTCATGTTGATTTTCCCATTAGCAGTTGGGCGAGTGTAGACAGTTTGACATTTTACCTCTATTATATATACAGTGGGTACGGAAAGTATTCAGACCCCCTTAAATTTTTCACTCTTTGTTATATTGCAGCCATTTGCTAAAATCATTTGTTAATTTTTTTTCCTCATTAATGTACACACAGCACCCCATATTGACAGAAAAACACAGAATTGTTGACATTTTTGCAGATTTATTAAAAAAGAAAAACTGAAACATCACATGGTCCTAAGTATTCAGACCCTTTGCTCCTATAGATTATATATACTTTTTCATGATTATGATCAAATTTAAACACAACCTTGCTCTTGCAGTCTCTGCTGCATACTTCTGAAGAAAAAGTTTGTCTTCCTGAGGATGATCACATCCTTTTTTTAACCCATTATCGATCAGAGTCCAGAGGAAAGAATGACAGCTACTCTCAGCACTATATGTTCTCATAATGACCTTGTATATGGTGCATCATCAAATGGTATCAGGACATCATTTGGGGAACATTCTTCCAGCCTGAAACGACATCTCCCACATTAGTCCCACACATATGGTCACTGATCATTTTTATGGGGTGTGTGACAGTTCACTGGGAAATTTAGTGGAGTCACCTCCCTTGCCAAACACACTTGCTCAGTGTGTGTGAGAGGTCTTCCATTCTGATAACCCCTCTTGAGCTCTTGACATCCTGTAACACAGCGGAGGCTCGACTGCAGTGTGACAACAGCTTAGAGCAGGAAGAGAATGCTGATGCTCAAACACACTCTACAGAGCCGGATCAGCCCTTTATCATCTCTGGCAGACTGAAAACTTTTATTTATTAGTTATTCTCTTCTTCTCCCCCTCTTTGTGTCTTTGTGCTAATGGTGCACATTTAGTGTTTCAGAAGTTACTTTGATACTGCAGCTTAACAAGCTACAGACTAGTCATAATTTAGAATGGCTAAATTACAGGCACACTTCCCTAGAAGAAATATCTTTTTACGGATATAATTAGTTATCATTAGATATCATAAGGTTTATTAGATTTGCAATCCTATCATAATAACCTTGCAGTCATAATCATAATAACTTACTTGGCACTCTATTTTTATTTATTTATTTATTTGAATCGAACTCAAATAAATTGCAGATTTGTTAATGTTTTTTTTTAAACATACCATGCTAATGAACCCTTAGTTAAAATGAATCAGACATCCCAATAATGCAAATATGTTTTCCAACAAGTAGCGCAGGCAAAACACCCATATCTCTGTTTTGAAAACAGCTGAAGAATCACACTACTGAAAAATGTAGTTAATTAGTAGCGTCACCACTTTAAGTTAGTTCCTCCGCAACACTGCTCATAATACTGCAGTCAGGGCGGTTAAAGCTGAGGACGTCTCTCAGTCATAATCAAAGCATCTGATGTAATCAGTCAATAACATGGTCACACACACACATGGTCTGCCTTCCAGGAGCAATAAACAGGTGACTTTGAGGCCTCGGAAGATGTCAAAGTTGTTTTACGACAAGAGAGAAAGTGGAGAGTCTTTTCATTTGCAGTTGTTTTCCAAGAGCAGGAACATGAAATATTCACAAGCGTTTAATCTTTGCTTATCTGAGCAGCCCGTTCTTTAAATGCAAATGCTTGCATGTACATTGACAATTGCACATTTAATGTGAATCTCTCAGACAGCTGCCTGCTCGTTGTGTAAGGGGTGACACACAGAATCACACAGGGGCCCAAGGGGGCCCCTGACCTATTTACAGCCCCTACCCCACTGGTCACACACAGCCAAACACACACACACACTGAGTCTGTCACATTTCTACACACACAAAAAAAACATACACAAATTCAACCTTCCTAGAGATTTGTACCTAAAATGAGGGAGAATGTGTGAGAATGGCTAGAAAACTAAACTGAGATCATCACATTAGTAGTGGCCCACAATTATGGAAAGCAGAAAATGGTTAGTAGTTTAGTAGAACATTTAAGTTAAAATGGCCAAGTTTAAATGTTTATCAGAAATGGCAATAATCTCAAGGCAGCCAAATATCATTCAGTTAGTTATCCTGGTCAACATATTGGTGTATCATGTGTTCCCTCTGTTGTTATGCTTTTGGCACTTTCAAATGGCACTTTGACTTTCATGTCCAAAAAGTGCAAAAACTTACATATTCAATAGCAACCAGGCTCAATTTTCTCTTAATGGGATAGTTCACAAAAAAACAAAACAAAACAATCTGTCATCATTTAATCAAGTTTGTCTAAACATTGTATGATTTTATTTCTTCTGTGGAAAATAAATGTTGAAGACCAAAATGACATTGAATTGAACCCTATTGACTTCCATTGTTTTGAAAAATAAAAATTGAAGACATTTCTCAAAATCTCTTTGTGTGTTTTCCACTGACGAAAGAAAGTCATACAGGTTTGGTCTGACATGAGGGTTAGTAAATGATGATAATTTATATTTTTGAGTGAACTGTTATTTTAATTACCCATCATGCCGTATATTATATATAGTATATATATACCTTAGTGACAATGAAATCCCCATGTCACTGCAGTCTTTAATGGTTCTTGAATGCACCTCAATGTCCATCCTTGCAGTAAAGCAGATGCTGAATGTAAAGTCGCCGTTTTATGAACATGGTCTTTCATGCTTTGTGCTTTATCTGATCTGTCGTAATGGGATTCGGCTTGGTACTGGACTGGTGAAGTGGGAAAGTACACATGCTTCACACACTTTGGTGTTTAGGAAACCAAGTCAAGAAACTCCTCACCGTATGAACATTTAGGGCTCTTTCAGCTCTGCAAGAAGCTCTGTCTATTTAATAAAACTATAGTAACTTATATTAAGTAACATATATCTTTTACTGAAATAAAAAAAATAATAGAATATGTTTATGGACTTTTTTGTTGTTTTTGATTTGTTTTGCTGTTTTATTTTCTTACTCTGGTGTGAAACATCACCTGTATTAGCACAAGTGAAGAGGACGCAGGCAGACAAGGTCAATAGTTTTCTTCTGGCTGCCCCTTTTGCTTTGGTGCAGAGGCACTTAGACTGAACAAGTGAGCCGCATGAGTGTGTGTGTGTGTGCGTGCGTGTGGCCGGACATGTGTGTGTGTGTGTGGCTCACGTGTCCATGCCTGTCAACTTTGTATTTATAACATTAAAGGTCATTTGAGTGAAAAATAAGGTGTCCTCCTTGTCTTGTTGCTGTTCGTTGTGTATTTTCTTTTTCTGTTTTTGGTCAGCATAGCATTTTTTTTTTTTTCAAAGAAAGGCTGAAACAAGTTTCTTGCACCAAAAACAGTCATTTAGTTGTTTATGACCATTTTTTCCCTCATTCTCCGTATATTAAACCACCTTTTCACTATATACAACAAACAACAGGCCGAAGGTTAATGGGTGGTTCACGATCATACAAAGATCCATGCATCTGCCAGGGGTGAAATGCAACAATCGTGCACAATTATCAGAGACAGTGGAACGGTGGATTTAGAATTGAACGTGCTAATTTTTGCCACTGTACCTTTAAGACTTGTGTTTGTAAATGATCTCTTTTATGATTGGTTCACTTGCATAGTTTGCACTTTGTCATTTATCAAGGTGGGTTAAGTTACTTAATAAATGTTAAAATTTAAATGTGGGGAGTTATATGTTAAAGAGGTTGTGGTTATGATGTTATAACCATGATGATTTCTAAATTATGCTTTTATGCAGCTTAGTTTCTATAAATTGCATTTGGTCCTGAGGGAACTTTGTGAATGTGATTTTGCTTAAAGTCCGTTTGAACCAAAAGTTGTAACCGAATTCACTTTTTCTGTTGATTAACTTGTACCGATTAATTGACTAGTAATGTGCTTTAACAAATTAAAAAAGGTGTATTTTCTTTTTCTGTTTTTGGTCAGCACAGCATTTTTTTTTTTTTCAAAGAAAGGCTGAAACAAGTTCCTTGCACCAAAAACAGTCATTTAGTTGTTTATGACCATTTTTCCCTCATTCTCTGTATATTAAACCACCTTTTCACTATATACAACAAACAACAGGCCGAAGGTTAATGGGTGGTTCACGATCATACAAAGATCCATGCATCTGCCAGGGGTGAAATGCAACAATCGTGCACAATTATCAGAGACAGTGGAACGGTGGATTTAGAATTGAACGTGCTAATTTTTGCCACTGTACCTTTAAGACTTGTGTTTGTAAATGATCTCTTTTATGATTGGTTCACTTGCATAGTTTGCACTTTGTCATTTATCAAGGTGGGTTAAGTTACTTAATAAATGTTAAAATTTAAATGTGGGGAGTTATATGTTAAAGAGGTTGTGGTTATGATGTTATAACCATGATGATTTCTAAATTATGCTTTTATGCAGCTTAGTTTCTATAAATTGCATTTGGTCCTGAGGGAACTTTGTGAATGTGATTTTGCTTAAAGTCCGTTTGAACCAAAAGTTGTAACCGAATTCACTTTTTCTGTTGATTAACTTGTACTGATTAATTGACTAGTAATGTGCTTTAACAAATTAAAAAAGGTCAAATTTTGACCTTTTTTCTTGCAGACATGACTGAGTCAAATTTTACATTGGCCATCAAGTGGTAACCTAGCACAGTACCATATTTTTTTATGGTACAAAGGTTTGATGGTTTTATGCTTTCGACTGAGGAGAACCTTTGATAGTACATCAAACATAGAAGATCTAAAAAGAAGACACAGACCAATCTTGTTTCCCAACCTTTGAGCTTGTAGTTGAACTATGACACTGTACTGTAAATACTTTTTCTGTGGTTGCCATGTAAGTTTCGCACCCAGAGATCGAGGTCAGTGCTTGGGAGTTTAATATGTACCCATGCAGATCTCAGCATCAAGTGGTAACCTAGCACAGTACCATATTTTTTTATGGTACAAAGGTTTGATGGTTTTATGCTTTCGACTGAGGAGAACCTTTGATAGTACATCAAACATAGAAGATCTAAAAAGAAGACAGACAAATCTTGTTTCCCAACCGTTGAGCTTGTAGTTGAACTATGACACTGTACTGTAAATACTTTTTCTGTGGTTGCCATGTAAGTTTCGCACCCAGAGATCGAGGTCAGTGCTTGGGAGTTTAATATGTACCCATGCAGATCTCAGCTCTAATATGAGTCATAGTGGCAGATAAATGGGTCAGAGCAAAGACACAAACAAAAGACCACCCTGGAGGAAATAAAGGTTATAACTTACTCATGGGCAGTGCAAAGCTTAAAACACTTGGTTACTAACAGACAAGTATTTGTATTAAATGCCTGTTTAGGTGGAAGGAGAAACTCCAAAGAGTAAGTTTTATATCTGTAATGAGCTGACAAGTTCTATATTTATACTCTTCAGAAGTAATACAGTAGCTTTGGGTGAGGGAACTCAAAACTGAAGTTATTATTCACTGGAAATCTCATTTGCAATTCTGCATATTCAAACTTGCAGCATTGTGATTGGTTACGAAAAGCAAGAACCAATGATGGCATCATTAACGCCAAACCTGGTAAGACTGAATGCACGTCATCGAACAACATGAGGGTGAGCAATGAATTTTCATTTCTGGCTAAGCTATTACCTAACCAGTATTCATACATATAACGCCCCTGCACATTGGCCATTGCACTTTTTTGTAAATTATTTTGTCTTTGTCTTTCCTGTTCTCTTTTATCTTCCTCTTCTTCTCTCCTTCTCTTCTAGAAATGCGTAACACACAAACACAGGGGTATTCCAGAGCTTGTGTCGACTGCCAGTTCACTGGAAGCACAATCGCAGCTGACAGTTATGTGTGTCATGAGGACAACGGCACAGCGGGGCAGAGATGGCTAACACACAAATCCAGTCACCACATCAATGCACACACAAACAGAGACGTCTTCAATCCCAGATTTATTTACACACACACACAAAGACATTTAATTTGGAAAACGGAAATGTTTTGGATCCATTCACACCCACACATGCTTACAGTCAAACAGAGGGCTAAACCAGTAAATCCTCAGAACGTCGTGCTGAACTGAGAGAGGTTATTAATACGAGACAGAAGGTTGGCATAATGCCCCGAATGCTGTTTAAAAAAGGCCCAGTCCGGCTCTGAGTCTTTTGGACGGAGGGAAGTACTAAATAATGTGGGGGAAAACAGATAAAAATAAATTAACATTCATGCATTTGGTAGATGCTTTGACCCAAAGGAAAGTGCTTTCAATATGTACTTTTTATCAAGTATTTATATATTTTATTATGTGGGAATTGAACCCACAACCTTGGTGTTGCTAGCACAACCCTCTACAAATTGAGCTACAGGAACAAAATACAAAAGCAGTTTGAAAAACTTAACAACCTTGGTATCTACCTCTTTTTGCCCAGGCATGATGGCAACACTCCCCCAAAGTAGGCAACAGACACCCTGGTCTGACCTCCCCTCCCCTCTCCTCTCCATGTGCCTGGCTCTTTTTATAGCAGATCATATTCATTAATAGAGAAGGTTCCTCCCTGGAGAACAAAGCTCATTACAGAACTGCACATCCTTTGGGTGCTCTCTGGATCCTCATTTGGGATCTTTCTCTGGCAGGTCGGCACCTTTTCTCTATTTGGACGGCTTTGGCAAGAATTCCCCACCTCAATCTCCGCTCTTTCCTAACTTAACTACTCCACAGAGATTGTAGGACAGAGAAACATCCGCCTCTTAATGAGTTTTGCTAATGCAAGCCATTTGCTATGTCACCTCTACAAATACAATGCAACGCTTCCTTCATTATGACATTGAGATATATCCAACTTTTTCAACGCACAGTAGAACATTTGATAAGCTCATAGCTTTGTTCGCTTAATTATGGTTGATAAGACAAATTTTCAATTGGCAGTTTTAAGAAACAAGGCATAAAAGCTGCTGTGGTAGCTAGCATGGTAGCTACATGCTAGCATGTAGCCTACCAGGTAAATGTAACTTTAGGTACAAATACGTGCCTTCAAAATACTAATATATACCATTTGGTGGTAAATAAGGTACAAATGTGTACCTTTTGAAATTGTTCTTTCCCAATGACAGTTTTTGTACTTTTTTTTCTGGGAAAGTGGAATTTCAAGATTCTTTAGCTCAACTGGTACAGTGTTGCACTAGCAATGCCAAGGCAGACACAAAATGTATACTTTGAATGTACTGTAAGAGGCCATTCGCACACAACACATTTTTGCATTAAAAAATGCAAACGTCAGCAGTGGAAGGGGGAAAAAATTATTGAGACACAGTTTTTAAAAGCTGAACTAATGCTGCATTCCATTTACCTTGAAAGTCGGATGTCAGAGCTGGGAATAACGTCACACCCAACCCAGTCTCATGGCAATTCGTACACTCTAAAAAATGCTGGGTTAAATAGAACCCAGTGCTGGGTAAAATATGGACAAACCCAGCGATTGGGTTGTTTTGACCCAGCGGTTGGGTTACTACCCAGAAGGTTGGGTTAAACATTTAACCCAACTGTTGGTTGAAAACAACCCAATCGCTGGGTTTGTCCATATTTAACCCAGCACTAGGTGGCTAATTCGTAAGAATTCGTACGACCTCACAAAAATCAGACATATTTTACGAGGTGGCAAATTTGTAGGAATTCATACGAATGACCACGCCTAAACCTACCCCTCACAGAAATCGTACAACATCGTACGAGTGAGGTCGTACGAATTAGCCAACTTGTAAAATATGTACTAATTGGTTGTGAGATAGCATTGTCACACCCAAGTGGACCGTGTTCCAGTACAGATATCGGAAAACCAAGATGAATCAATTAAAAACGCATAAAAAGCAGTAGTTTGCACAGATAACACTGCAGTACCATGACCACAAATAGAGGTTGGTTAGTATTGTGTGCACCACAGACAGAGGCTAACAGAAATGCTAATAAACAATAGATTACTACTGTTTTGCTCCTTTTGATGAAAGCCATATTGGATTCTGAAGTCAGTTGTGGTTCCTCTGACATTCCGAATTGGAACTCTGACCTGAGAGAGCGTTCCAGTTAAAAGTTCCTACTGGGAACTCGGAATTTCCAGCCTCCAAGAACAAATAGAACGCAGCATTATTTTAACTTGAGTGGTGTGTTTTTAGAATGAAACGTCAGTCTGGCGCATATTTACATGGAAAAGTAAAATGCAAAAAATGCATTCTATGAGTTCTCACTATGGAAAACAGTGCAATTGAATAAATGTGACCCTCTCTGTGTAAACCCAGCTAAAGTCTTTTTTTTTTGTGTGATTTACTGTTTTCTACATAAAATCATTCTTCATAAGGTAAAGAACATTCTGTGAAAATGTAACCTTTATATCTTTAATATTGACTTGAGTAAGGCCATGTCAATGATTGAAATTATAGTGAAATTAATGGTTGAAATCAAACTTTGATGCTTGTTAGCCTGGATTTCACAGAGAGGGCCACAAATGTAAACGTAATCTCAAAGTACAGCTGTACTGACATATTGATACATTTAAACTCATATCTATCACTCAGCACACCGGATTCATTTGTGGAGGCCTGCAACGTGTTCCTCCTTGAGCTGGTGTCAAATAATTAGCTGTATAATTGGAGCAGGGTCACCGTTGGCAGATACATATCTTGAACAAACAGCTACAGCATTTATCTGACTGCTGCTATGTACGTTATGTGGTTGCTATTACCAGCATGTCATTCTGTTCCTTGTGTGTGTTATACACTGTGCGGTGAGGGATTTCTATCATTATCACTGAACAATTATATTCTAAATATAACTGTGACGCACACACATGCACAGTGACCCTCAGGGCTATAAAGTGTTTTGCAGTGTATAGCAGAGCTGAAGTATGTAGATAACCCAAATTCATCAGCGTCAGTGCAAAAAAAAAGACACTTGATGTTTTATAAACAGAGGACTGGGTGCCTTAAAAATGTAAAAGGACTCAACTGTCTACCCTATTTAACATCACTCGACACCACCCCATAACACAGTAAACTATCCTACATAGTTATATTCAGAAACGCTGTGATTCCATCGAGCATTTGCTAGCTAATCAAGTGCTTTATCCAAACATTTAGGCTATTGTGTTAATGTGTCAGGTTAATAATGCATATTTGGCATATGAAAACACAAAATATGCATGTTTGTCATCCATGCTTTCTGTAATATAGGCAATGCAACATTATGTAAATATTAAATCCCCACTTACATTCATATTTTGTATATGTTAGTGTGGTATACACCTCCATTCAAAAATGTGGCCAAATGGGTCGGTAAGATTTTTTAATGTAATATTTATTTAGTCACTTACGCTCACCAAGACTGTACTGCATTTTTTTTTTAATACAGTAAAAACAGTTACATTGTTGAAAGTTGTCCTGCTTAACATTCTTTTTTGGAAACCATGATAATTTTTTTTTTTTCAGGATTCTTTGAAAAAAGTTCAACAGAAAAGCATTTGTATGCTGTTATTTTTATTTTATTTGTATATTATTTTTCCCACTATGGAGCACCCCAAAAATAATTAAAGAATCACATAGATTTTTTCCATGTTTGGCAACTGTGTCTTTCAAGCTCTAATAAGGACAACAAACACACACACACACACACACACACACACTACAGAGTGAGTTCTTGGATCATGTATCCCTTTAAGAATCATATTTGGTGCATTAATTTTGTCATAATGGCATATGGCTTATACAATGCATCTGATTTGACTGCCAGAAGAGATGCATTTGCTGACATCAGAATCAAAAACTGTGTGAGTAAGAATGGGTCATGCAACATGACATCAGTTATCCAGTGCATGTCACTCTGTTATGCTACATCCGCAGTGTAAGAAATCAGCAATAAGAATGACCAGATGACAGACGTCCATTTGCACAGACAGGACGCATGTGATCACTGCACCGAAGACAAGGTAAGACAATGTGATAAGATCCAATAAAACATTCATGGTATGATTAATGCATTAAGACAAAAGTGAGAAGAAGGACTGGTAAAGGCACAACCAGTATGTTCTGCACCTTGGCATGTCTCCACATCGCATAGTGAACTGAGACGGATCTTACTGCATTGGATGTGCTGCAGTGCATGTGTGAGTTGTAGTGCTGCATTGTGTCATAGTGGGCTTGCAGGAGTGTTTGGAGAACTTTTGTTATCTTCTTTTATGCTCTCTTCTCTATAGCTTGAAGAGCTGAATCAGCAGAAGCTTCCAGCATAATGCAAACCACTGACCCAATCTCTCTGTCTTTCTTTTGCTTTAAGGGAGACCAAGGAGTGTTGATATACAGGGTGAGTTGTAATACCTATCAGTCATGAAAGGACCTACAACTAGAAACCATACATGAAACAGGAAATAAAACTACTCTTCAAGTAATTTCACACAGACTTTAAAAATGCGTCAAATCCCTCCAGCTTTTGTAGTCTATTTGGTTATTTAGCACACAAGCCCGTTTCAACTTAGTGCTTGGAATAATCTGTTCATCCAAGGCCTCCGGCGGAGCTACTGTAATAGTGCATAAAAGTAGCTTGAATCTGTGCTCACATGAAAGCTTCTGGGGGTAGCCGAGAGAAAGAGAGAGAGGTGGGGTTAGAAAGCTCGCCCTGTGCTGCAGGCGTGTGCTAAAAACAGGCCTGCTGTTCCATGCTTTCAGGATCAATATGAGAACAGAGTGAGCTATGAAGAACCGAAGATTAAAAGGCATATATCCCACTGATGGGCCCATCACTCATTCTTGAGGGAATTAAGTATTGATTTGGATGAAAATATAATTGTTTTTGTGGGCGAGGCTGCGTGTTTGTGTGTGAGCTCTGCAACTTTTGGAAAAAGTAATAGCCTACAAGTATGAAATATTGCTATTCGTGATTTTTACACAAAAAAAAAATACAGGTTTTACCTGACACATCTTTACAAAACTACCATTTACTTTACCTAACACAGATGAAAATTATGAGCCCCTGTTAAAAATGTGTTTGAACACATTATAATTGATATAAAGCATGCAAGTTACTCAACAGTGGATTTTTAGTGACTATTTCTGTAGTTTATCATCACATCAGTAGGTGGCGACAACTGACTGTCTTTGTTAGCGAACAACACTGGCTACGTTTACATGCAACCAAATAATCCATTTGTAATTGGATTGGCGGCTCAATCGGACTGAAAAACCTTCATGTAAACACCTTAAACGATCCGACTGAGCTCGATCGGAATTACATTTCGATCGGATTGAAGGGGGTGGTTTATTCCTTTTCTAATACGATTGAGAGTGCATGTAAACACTCGATCGGATTGAACCCCGAAACTGAAAGGACTGCGC
>NW_015651483.1:193250-213884 GCF_001515625.1 Sinocyclocheilus rhinocerous
TGTAGGAGAGTGGTTATTATGTGCAAACAGTGAGAAACTCTATATTTGTGCAGTGTCCGCATGTCAAAAAAAATCTATTCCGATTTGAAGCTTGTGACATACAAACACGCACACATCAACCCGATCACTTTCTTTAGCGTTCATGTCAACACTACATTCAGATTCATCAATCGGAATGAATTCAGTCCGATTGAACCAAAAATTGTGCATGTAAACGTAGCCATTGATTGATTCAGGAAAAGTGTGTTGACTCGCAACAGTTCAGTCTGCTGGAGGTTTTGTCGTTTGGGTTTCATCCGTACTGGGGACTGGGCCACAGACCATCCGAAAGGTGTCCCCATATTTTAATAATCTTTTTGATACTGTTATAGATATATGGATGTCTTTACCTACATTGCAGAGCATGCTGCTCGTTCACAAGCTGCAAAAGAGCTTCATTACTTAAACATAGGCTATAAGACAAGTTGCTCCTTCCTACAATTGATTTTAGGTAAATATCCACCTCATTTACTGCTCTTTTTGTTTCTGTGTCATAAGTTACCCGTTATGATGCTGGAAACCGCTGCAGACAATTCCGTGTGTGAACTATATGAACGAATCAAACTAAATCGCAATTTGATTCATTCATTCGCCGCTTTAAATGCTCGGACTACTGGATTCTGAATGGCTATCAATGTTTTTATCGTTCATTATTAGCTGTTAAAATGTTCCTCTGTGTCAGTATCCTATCTTATTCTCACATAATTAGAATGATTAAAACTTTATTATAAATCTTTCTTGGAGTAAATGGGCCCTAAAACGACCAACAACACCAAACATGCAATCAAAGTATTTTGAATGGCTTATGCACTTTAGTTATGTATATGCTATATTCCAAGTTTTCTGAAGCCATATAGTATAAGTCATTGTTCATAATTTTTCCCGCGTTCATGTCTGGAATTAAAATGAACAATGACAGATTGTTGCTCATTTCTTTTATTTCGAAGTATTGTATGTAATTATCACTTGTTGGTAGTTTATTCATGGTTTGAGGTCCTTATTTGAGTTTTTATGTATTACTTTCTGAAACAAATCTTCACTTTAGTTTGTTTGCTCCTGACTGAGTTTGTTACAGGATGAATGTTGCCATCCTTGTGAGTCTATAATGTTATCTTTCCTAAACATGTGCCAGTTAACTCTAACCCTAACCATTAATCCAGAGCTTGGGCTGACAGTGCTCCAGGCTGGCTTTCTGATAAACACTTGCGCTTTTGGCTTTTCTTTAGTGTGATTCTCAATGGGACTAGAGATTTGCCATTACAAGATTGACCCCAATTGGTCAGATCCTATTATAAGTTAGCCTGAGGCTGCTCATGTTTGAATGAGAGAGGCGTCACGGGCCGAACTTAAACCCAGCTCACTGGGCAAAACATGGTGTGTTCAAAGGTAATATGGCCATTTATGCAGAAAAAACCTTTTAAACATAAGAGGGATGTAAGAAACTCTTCAGTTCGAGAACCTCCAGCAACATTTCTGCTTGAAAACTCTCATATAGCTGAGAATCAAATAATTTTATCAAAATTTCAGAGAGAAAGACAACTCTCATGTTTTTCCTTAACTCACACTATATTGTCAAGTGATAGAAGAGATAGAACTAATAGTGTGTATTTATTTTGTATCCCTTCCCTTCTTTATCCATGCCAGCCAATATAAATGTGTGCTGGTATCCATGGAGAGCTCGTTATTGTCATTGGTCACTGGTCATTATTTTGTCAAGAGCCCTAGTTACCCTTAGTAACCATCTGGGTGACTGAATAACAGTCTGAATAACAAACTAAAGAAGAGAAGACATTGTGTGCATCTCATTGTGAGTAACTACAGCCCCGAGGGCATTTAGCTAAAACTAAAGATTATTTTGGATTATATTTTTTGTCTGTATTTCATTACATTTAGGGTCAACGTGTTAACTTTTTTCACTTTCTAGCACTGGAAGATGAATCCTGCTTCTTAGTTTGAAATCTGTCACTTTTCAGGACTGACATCAAGCTGGACTGACTTTAAAGTACGTTCCTTTCATGATTTTTTTGCCATTATGAACTACTAATGCTACAAACCTTACCATAATTTTATGTAAAAAAGGATTTTTGTTTAATGAGAGTGCTTCAACAACCGCTGCTGTTTCTCAGCTGTGTGCACAAAAGCCTTTTTAACCGGAGACTGTCATTGAAGCTCTTGATGTGTGTGTGGGGGGAAAGCAATTTTTGCCATTGTTATGCTTTTGTATTAACGGACTCCACCGCGCTTTAAATGCTCGGACTACTGGATTCTGAATGGCTATCAATGTTTTTATCGTTCATTATTAGCTGTTAAAATGTTCCTCTGTGTCAGTATCCTATCTTATTCTCACATAATTAGAATGATTAAAACTTTATTATAAATCTTTCTTGGAGTAAATGGGCCCTAAAACGACCAACAACACCAAACATGCAATCAAAGTATTTTGAATGGCTTATGCACTTTAGTTATGTATATGCTATATTCCAAGTTTTCTGAAGCCATATAGTATAAGTCATTGTTCATAATTTTTCCCGCGTTCATGTCTGGAATTAAAATGAACAATGACAGATTGTTGCTCATTTCTTTTATTTCGAAGTATTGTATGTAATTATCACTTGTTGGTAGTTTATTCATGGTTTGAGGTCCTTATTTGAGTTTTTATGTATTACTTTCTGAAACAAATCTTCACTTTAGTTTGTTTGCTCCTGACTGAGTTTGTTACAGGATGAATGTTGCCATCCTTGTGAGTCTATAATGTTATCTTTCCTAAACATGTGCCAGTTAACTCTAACCCTAACCATTAATCCAGAGCTTGGGCTGACAGTGCTCCAGGCTGGCTTTCTGATAAACACTTGCGCTTTTGGCTTTTCTTTAGTGTGATTCTCAATGGGACTAGAGATTTGCCATTACAAGATTGACCCCAATTGGTCAGATCCTATTATAAGTTAGCCTGAGGCTGCTCATGTTTGAATGAGAGAGGCGTCACGGGCCGAACTTAAACCCAGCTCACTGGGCAAAACATGGTGTGTTCAAAGGTAATATGGCCATTTATGCAGAAAAAAACCTTTTAAACATAAGAGGGATGTAAGAAACTCTTCAGTTCGAGAACCTCCAGCAACATTTCTGCTTGAAAACTCTCATATAGCTGAGAATCAAATAATTTTATCAAAATTTCAGAGAGAAAGACAACTCTCATGTTTTTCCTTAACTCACACTATATTGTGAAGTGATAGAAGAGATAGAACTAATAGTGTGTATTTATTTTGTATCCCTTCCCTTCTTTATCCATGCCAGCCAATATAAATGTGTGCTGGTATCCATGGAGAGCTCGTTATTGTCATTGGTCACTGGTCATTATTTTGTCAAGAGCCCTAGTTACCCTTAGTAACCATCTGGGTGACTGAATCGAGAACCTCCAGCAACATTTCTGCTTGAAAACTCTCATATAGCTGAGAATCAAATAATTTTATCAAAATTTCAGAGAGAAAGACAACTCTCATGTTTTTCCTTAACTCACACTATATTGTCAAGTGATAGAAGAGATAGAACTAATAGTGTGTATTTATTTTGTATCCCTTCCCTTCTTTACTAATAGTGTTTATTTTGTATCCCTTCCCTTCTTTATCCATGCCAGCCAATATAAATGTGTGCTGGTATCCATGGAGAGCTCGTTATTGTCATTGGTCACTGGTCATTATTTTGTCAAGAGCCCTAGTTACCCTTAGTAACCATCTGGGTGACTGGATAACAGTCTGAATAACAAACTAAAGAAGAGAAGACATTGTGTGCATCTCATTGTGAGTAACTACAGCCCCGAGGGCATTTAGCTAAAACTAAAGATTATTTTGGATTATATTTTTTGTCTGTATTTCATTACATTTAGGGTCAACGTGTTAACTTTTTTCACTTTCTAGCACTGGAAGATGAATCCTGCTTCTTAGTTTGAAATCTGTCACTTTTCAGGACTGACATCAAGCTGGACTGACTTTAAAGTACGTTCCTTTCATGATTTTTTTGCCATTATGAACTACTAATGCTACAAACCTTACCATAATTTTATGTAAAAAAGGATTTTTGTTTAATGAGAGTGCTTCAACAACCGCTGCTGTTTCTCAGCTGTGTGCACAAAAGCCTTTTTAACCGGAGACTGTCATTGAAGCTCTTGATGTGTGTGTGGGGGGAAAGCAATTTTTGCCATTGTTATGCTTTTGTATTAACGGACTCGACCGTTAAATGATTTGATTGAAGATGAGGAATTTATTTCAGATGGTGGTAATGATCGCTAATTAAAGCAGGTATATTAAAATGATTTTCCTCTCCTTGCTGGAATCCATTTATGATTGAGACTAATTGCTCTTCATGGCCTTTTCAAACATAATACAATCTGCTGCTACTATCTTAGCTGATGAGTATTATGCACTGCTGGAAAAAAAAAAACAGAATCATGTTTCATAATTGTTCATAATTTTTTTTTTATTGTTTTTGTTTTGGAATTTCAGGCTTTAAGGTTCTTGATGGTTAATATTTGATAGTTGTGAAGTTAACTAAATCAGAATTGACCCTTTTTGCTTGCACTTGGTCTTATTGTGAATGATTCATCAATGCACATTATTCCAAAGAATAAAATAAAATAAAATAAAATAAAATAATGAAAATAAATAAGAAATAAAATAAAATAATGAAAATAAATTACATTAAATTAAATTAAATTAAATTAAATTATCAATGGATCAATTCAAGCTCTATCATACTTTTTTCTTTTTAAATATCCTGCTTTAGTCAGAAATGCATTGTAATGCAGAAGTGAAATGGATTGTGATGGCTGTTGATTTTAATATGTCACTGGTCATGTGAACACACATCTGAACTCTTCTCTGAGATTAGAAACACAAAGATTAGCTTTGACAGCTTTGACTTAATCATTAATAGAGATTTCATATGCGATGTGCAAAGGCATGAATGAGCTGGTCTAAGGTAAATATTACCACAGAGGCCTGGTATGAGCAAGGGAGATAAGATGAAGAAGGAGGAATATTTTACTGACACAAACATATTAAGATCAGTACTTTGTTTAAAGGGAGTTCAAAGGAAGTTTTAAAAAATCAGAAAGTTGATATAGAGGTGTTCATTAGCAAACGAGCAAACAAATATTGCTTATTACTTATTATGACATTTCACTTTACATGCACAATAAAACCTGTGGAAGCTCGTTTCCACCACAGGATTAAAAAAAAATGAAAAAGGTAATTGCACGTTTTATCTCACAATTTTTCTTGCAATTCTTGAGTTTATACCTCACAATTTTGTCACTTTTTGCTCGCAATTCTGAGAAGAGAAGTCTAAATTGTGAGATAAAAAGTCACAATTACCTTTTATTTTTTTATAATGTGGCAGAAAAAAATAACTGTGAGATGTAAAATCAGAATTCAGAGAAAAATATCAGAACTGTGGGATATAAACTCAGAACTGCAAAATGTAAACTCAAAATTGTGAGGATAAAAATTAAGAATTCCGAGTTTATATCTCGCAGTTATTCTAGAAATATTCTATAATTCAATAAATTATTGTATCATTCTATAATAAAGTTTCTATCTCTATAGAAAGACAAAAAGTTGCAATGACCTTTTTTTGTTTTGTTTTGTTTTGTCTTTTCACGTGGTAGAAACAGGTTTCCATAATAACCAGATTAGCAAGTCACCTTACTAATGGATATACACTTTCTTAAGCAAATTACAGTAGAATTCAGGCTTGCAAATACTTCAGTAATATTGTCAGATAGCAATATCCCGCTGTCCTTAGAGTTAAACTGAACTGAACTCATCTTTAAAAAAAAAAAAGCTTTACTTATTCTAGATGGGTATGTATCACCAACCCCGATCAGTTACACCAAGGCCAACAACATGTGATTAAAGACCAGATGCCGATCAATTACAAGCTAATAGGGCCGATGGAACAGAGAGATTTAGGGTTTTATCTGCAGTGCTTCTATTTTGCTTTATTCAAGCCCTTTACTCATTCACAATGACCCAAACAGGCTGAAAGCAGCTTCCTCACATTTGACTGATGAACGCTGTGGAGAAAGTGCTTCATCAAAGCTTGTATCTCTTATCCTGCTGTGGGCCCTCTCTCTCTCTCTTGAATCCTTGATCTTGGAAAGGACTATTGCCTAAAAACGTTCTGAACATGTTACATGTGTCTTTAAAAACGTACGTGTTTAAGTCATGTAAGACTGACGTTCAGTGAAGACCAAATTGTATTCATTTTCTGATCTTCACAGAAGCCTGTCACTGGTTGTCATTGGTAGTGTTGTATGTATGCATGTACGTATTTATGTAGGTATGTATTTATTTCACACTATAGTATTATTTATTTATTCATATTTTAAATGAGCTTTTATATCATTATAGGTTTTTATTTTAGTTTCATTTTAGTTTGAGTAATTTTGTTGCTTTTTTTATTTGTAATAGTTTTGTTTTTATATATTTATTTTTATTTAGCATTATTTTTATTTAGCTATAGTAATTTTAGCACTAGTACGTTTTTTAAAGTTTGAGTTTTTCAGCAAATATCTATATTTTATCTCATTTCAGCCTTATTTAAATTAATGAAAACAATTTTAATAGCTTTAGTTAACAATTACAACAGAAAAACTGACCAATAATTATGTATCTTATAAATAGGGCTATCTAATTTAATTTAATCTAATTTAATTTAAAGACAGGTCACTAGTTTTTGTATCCAGGCATTTACTGTATGTCCTTGCCAGTGACCTTGAAGAAACATGGGTCACTTTAAACACAGCAGCTGCACTATAAATGCTGAATTAATGCATCTCATTGGTTTTAGCAGAGAATGACAGTACAGTGTTCCCAGCTATTCAGCATTAAGAATCTCTTTAGCTGACCCAGTTGTCAAAAAGCAAATGGGGATTTGAGTGAATGAGATGCTTTGAATAATTATATTCTCTTGGCAAGTGGGATGGATGTGCTGAATATGGTTGTGCATAACAATGGAATGAGTAACAAAGTCAAGCTTGACATCCCAGAGAGCCCATCGAGAGAATATACTACAGTATACTGAATATGAGCGCTTGTGTATGTAGGTGTATGTGTTTTCCCTGGTGCTGTTATGTTAGGCCTACACATTGTTTATATTTTGGATTATGTATTTGAAAGACATTTTTGTAAATAATGAATTTGTTGCTGATGTTTTGGTTTGATTTTTTGAAGTGCATGTGTACTGATACATCTCATGAAAGACAGACCAGTGAGAGATGTGGAGAAATTGTGGAGACTGTAGAAACAGAAGTTCCGCCTTTTGGTTAAAAGAGCCAATCACCTTTTGCATGCATTTTAGCTGGATGACCCTGATTTGCATAATTCATGATTATTGGTACACTTGGACTTTATATACACCATTATGGCTGAGTGACGCTGTCATGTGTTCCCGGTTTTGTCTTGTGTTTGAACTTTTATGTTACCTTTTCGTCCGATTCTGGCATGGCCTCCTGATCTACCAGTTCTATCGGGGTTTGAGCGTGGTGGTCACCTGATTCCAAGTGGTCTTTAGCTTTGCCCTGGTAGTCATCCGCATCAGCTCCACCTTGGTCTTCTGCTCCACCATGGTCTCTATCGCTATCAGCTCCGCTGTGTGGGTCCCCGGCACGGGTGTGATGGTGTCCTGCTCCACTTTGGTTCCCTGCTTCGCCTTGGTCTCCAGGCCCGTGAGGTTGAAGTGGAGGACATGCACACAGGAGAGTCAGTGGATCTAAAGAGCACTGGGGATCAGGAGACCACCATGATGACGCTGACAGATCAGGAGGAACTGAAAACACAGTAAACTTTGGAGTCAAGTCCAAACACAAGACAAAACTGGGAACATGTGACAGACGTTCCAAGAGCCCTGATATTTAGTCCAAAAGCAATGGGTCATTCCACTGTTTTTTAATGCACTTTCTGCAGGTTACACGTTACAAGTGAGTCATTGAAAAAGAGTGAGTCATTGAAACAATCACTCGACCCTTTCTTTGAAAACACTGAATCATTCAGAACTGAAATAAGTGGCAAATAAGTTTGCGATATTTTATGTTGATAAAAAAACTACTAAAAAGTGATGGCGTTTCCATTAACCAATGATATGCAACTAAAAAAAATTTTTTTCCTCTCGCGATAAATCATGGCGACGGATGTTGGTAGGTTTATGTATATCGCAGCCACTGCACTAGCCGTTATTTTTAATCCAAGGAGATGTCGGTGTGTCTTTAGCGAAGCAGTGTGGAGAGCCGCTTCTAAAACATACCTCGGCGCAGCTGGTATAAACATAAGCATTGACTAGAGTGGCTGTGATCAGCTCCGGTGGCTGTGTTGGAGCCGTAATGTGCTGAATTACGCGTGTGCAGAGTAAATAAAGGATTATTCAAGCGTTAATGGCAAGGTAAGCAAGCCCCTTTTACTTAAGATCGGCCGTGTATGAGGTGTTTCTTAGAGGTTGTAATACATTAAAGACTTTTACGTACGCCAAGTGATCTGTAAATGCGAAAAAAAATAATACTTTTTTGAATTGCCTGAAAAACCACCTCATGCAAGCGTAAAAACGTTTTTGTGATATATGGGAGTTTTTGTGAAATTGACGTGTTTCCATTGGGCATATTTTCAATTTTCAATTTCAATTTGCGCAATTTGACTGGTAATGGAAACGCAGCTATTGATTCATTCACTAAACCGAGTCATTCAAAAACATTCATTCAGAAACTTGGACACACACAGTAATATGTTTTGTTTGAAATAATGCAAAAATAGAGAAAGGTAACTGACAATATTGTGTATAACATGCAAGTTATTTAATACGTTCTGAACTGTTGTATGAAAGCAATACTCACATTTGTGCTGTTGGTCTGATTTTAGCTTGTTTTTGAGTGTGTTTTGTTATGGTATTGCTTTATCATTTTCGTGACTACTTAAATATATTAATGAAACATCATCATCAGGCATGCGTCGTGGAGACTGGTTGCCATGGCCCGGTGAGGCTCAGAGACGAGACGAGAGGAGGGCCGAAACCAGACTGGCTGAGGGTCTGCAGAGACTCGATCAGGCTAAACATTACCACCTCAACACACTGACCAGAGAACAGCGCAGACTTCACAGAGACCTCATCTCTATCAAAACAGGTGTGTGAGGGATTACATCTCTCTAAAAGAAGTTAGAGCATTTCATAAATTAAACCATATCTCTTTCTTGTCAGGTAATCCCTGGAAAAGAGGACTCCACAGTTTGGGGCTACGACCCTCTAACCATGATGTTGGTCGCCCTGCTGCATCTTACAAGAGGACCCTGTTACCCATCATCCCAATGGCAGGAAAGGAGACAGACAGTCACAGGTGAGAGTAGGTTTTTTTTTTTTTGCAAATAAAGTTTGGTTGTGTCTTCTCACTATCTTCAAATTCTAAGATTTACAAGCAAAAATGGAAATGAGCATGAACAATTAAATATACAATACTGATTGACACCAATAAATGAAAGAATCGCAAGTATATGGCAAAAAATATAGTACAGATTTTTGTGCAGCTGGTATTTAAATATTAAATACTTTCACGTATTTTTATACAATAAACATTCATAGCTGGATGCAACAAATCTATATGCTTCAGTCAGCGAAGCCCCTGATAATTCTGATGGATTTCAAAGAAAGTGTGATGTGCCAAGATGAAGCTAATCTCTTTAGTGCCTCATTATGTAACATGACTATCCAGCTCGCCTTCCCCTGTATCCCAGCTACAACCGTGGCATGTACCCCACTCTGCAGTTAGGCTGGGGTTGACATGGATTTCAACAAGGAATGAGAGAATTTATTCCACTGATACTTGACACAGCACAACTTCATACAGAATGTAGAAAATGAATCCGTTGCAATTAGGATCTCTGCTTCAGGGTATGATTCTAAAAAGCTAGACACCTCTCACCCATTCTATAAATGTTTGATATTGTATCTTAGACCCACTTTGCATTCAAAAAGTCGTGTGTAGGATAGAGCAGCGGAAACAGGGAATATGTTTACAGTTAATGGAGCCTAAAACAAAATGTCCCTACTGTCCCTGAAATGCAGTATGTGTTCTTGGAAAATCACACATCTCTGTTGTAAATGGCAAAAATGTATTTGCTGTGAGTTTGCTAATTCAGAAAATTTGGACATGCAAATGGTGTAACTTTGAGGAAGGACTTTAAAACAACAACAACAACAAAAAAACAATTAAAGACATACGGTACAGCCATTTTTTTTTTAAATCAGAACGTTACCTTAATAACATTAACACTTTTGTGTTAAATGTAAGTTGTAATGTTTAGTGTGTAATATTATTCTTTGTGTAATATTAATCTTTAATTCAGATTTGTTTAAATGTGTGTAATGTAGCCCAGGTAAACTGTAAAATTTATAATAAGGTCCTATCTTTGGTTGATGCATTAACTGACATTAACTATCAATGAGCAATACATTTGTTACGGTATTTATTAATGTTTGTTAAAGTTAGATATGAAAATAAAACTCTTCATTGTTAATTCATGTTAGCTCTGGTCCATTAAATAATATGAACAGATGCAACTTTTGATTTTAATTATGTATTAGTAAATGTCTAAATTAACATTAACTAAGATTAATAAATGCTTTAGAACTATTTTTAATAGTTAATGGTAATTAATGTAGTTAAATAATGTTAATAAATGGAATCTGATAAATTACCTCAGGTATCAAAATTTGGGCTGAGCAAGAATATTTTGCCAGTGAGTATTTTGTAAGGCTATGTGTTTGGCTGTACGCATGTGCTAAGAGTTCGCATCAAAAATGAAGTATACTTTGGGCTTAAAGAAATAGTTAACCCAAAAAATGAAATTTTGCTGAAAATTCACCTCCTCAGGCCATCCAAGATGTTGATGAGTTTGTTTCTTCATCAGCAGAGATTTGGGGAAATCCCTTGCCCACCAGTAGATCCTCCACAGTGAATGGGTGCCGTCAGAATGAGAGTCCAATCAGCTGATAAAAATATTCAATATTATGGATAGATAGATGACTGTGTATTTTAGCTGTAAGCAATGGTTTGAAGTTAAAAACATATGGATGATAGATTTGTTTCTTATAAACATGCAGCTTTTCGCTTTACAATACATCAATTAATGGACTGGAGTGGTGTGGATTACTTGTGGATTGTGATATTTTATCAGCTGTTTGACTCTCATTTTGACGTGATGCAATGCTAAATTTCACCAAATCTGTCCTGATGAAGAAACAAACTTATCTACGCCTTGGATGGCCTCATCAGGGTAAGTAAAATTTCAGCAAATTAAAATTTTGGGGGGAACTATTCCTTTAAGGGAAACAGTCTGGGAGGAAATAGACTAAAATGGCCACTTTCCACATTTGATCCAATTTGCTAATATGTCTGTAATCTTATTAAATTACCTTTTAGGTTGTGATAAAATTACTGGCAACCTCATGTGAGCCACAGCATTTAAAAAAAAAAAGCAGTATTTAGTCTGCAGGCCACCAGTTGAATAGTCCTATTCTATATTAAGGAATGAATGTATTATAAAACACATACATTAGGTATTCAGTAAGCAGCATTTGATTCTGCACAGGCAAACTGTTAGGATTGTGTGAGAGGATCAAATTATGTTTTAGCATAACAGGATGATGGCGAGCTTGCATATATGTGCTATATGAATGTGAATATGTGTTTGAGGGTCCCTGGGAATGAAAGCTGAATCAGATTGTGCTTTGAATGTGTGTGTGTGGTCGGTTATGTATGTGCATGAATGCTTTCTGATTAGAGTCTGTGTGCAGTGATGGGCATCTGCGATTGAGGGGATTTCCTCAGTTAACCGCACCAGTGAATCTGATGATGGGATAATCACATACACACACACACAGCCATCCATCCTCAAACACATACAAATGACTTAGTAAAAGATTTATTAGGTTTTAGCCCTCTACATTGATATGTTCATCTATTAATATATTTACACTGCATGTCTGACTCTCCGATTTTCGATCAACACATTTAAAGAGATGAATGAATGAGAGTGAAGGAGGAGGGCACTATAAGATTTAAGTAGTCAGTGAACCAAAGAAATTGGGAAAGGCCGTGGTCGTCTAACAGTCTAACATCTGGGCTGCTAATGAGACAGCGAGAGAAATCGCTCTCCTGTTTATTTTGCCCTTGAGCAAGACATCTCAGGTTGCTCCCGGAACTCATGTGAACTCAAGGTTGATTTGGATGACAAGCATCTGCTAAATAGCAAGGAAGACACAAGAGAGACGGAAATAGACAGTGTTTTGACCATCTGCACTTCCTGTAACATCTACTGCAGCCTCCTTCTGTCTGTCTCCTCTGTCTCTCTGTGGACCTGAAGGGAGGTTGGTGGTACTTCGCCTTTATGCTTGTTAGGCAGACAGCCTGTAGGCTACCAACTAGTGCCTGCTTCACTTTACTTCCCCTTAATTCCTGTTTTCCTTCTCTTTTTCTTTCCTTTCTGGTTCACTCTCTTTACAGAGTCACTCTGTCTTTTATGTTTGTTTCCTTTTCTCATTCTTCTTTCCTCTTCTCTCCCATCTCCTCCTTCATTCTGTGATATTGGATGTTTTTAGCTGCCCAGTCCATGTAACATCAGACCTGATTACAATATTTTTTACACATATTTTATTGTTTGGATATATGTACATAATAAGGGTCAAGATTACATACTGAAATGTGCCCACAATAAAAAAGAAAAGAAAAGAAAAATCTATCACAATGAAGCACCAAGTGAGCAGAAATGTAATCTTTGTACTAAAAAAAATTTAAATGATTTTCAAGAAATGTTTCAACTTAACAACTGTAAAAATGTCAATTAAAAAGTAATAACATTTTCAATACATATGAAATACATTTGAGTTTACAGATGTTAATCATTATTTTCAAGGCATTTCTTTACAAACATCATGAATTAATTCATAATTATCATTACGTTTTCGGGGAGTTGCACCACTTGACACTGTTCAACCTGAATTAACCTTGCCTCATCATAAAAAGGTCAAATTATCGACTTATTGACCTGTTGGTTGCACCACAGCAATTTTTTCCCAAATAGTTTTGCAAATATTTTTTTATTTATTTATGTAATAAAAGGTGTCAAACGTCTTTTCAATAATTTCTATTATCGTAATTGAGTTTTTTTATGCCCTCTTATAAAATTTCAGAATTAATTTTAATTCAAAAATGACATTACTCGTGTTGTATTTTCAGGTGTATTCAAGTCATTGTGGGTATTAATTGCTTTTTTTAAATGTAGTTTTGGTAACAACAAGTTTTCATATGTTAACATTATTTAACTACATTAGTTAACATGAATAACAATGAAAAGTTTATTAATCTTAGTTAATGGTAATTTCATTTTTTATTATAAAATCAATTGTATCTGTTAATATTATTTAATGGACGTGTTGACATGAACTAACTGTAAACAGTAAGTATTTTCATTATTTAATGTCAATAAGGATTAATAAATACGTTAAAGGGGTCATATGATGCGATTTCAATTTTTCCTTTCTCTTTGGAGTGTTACAAGCTCTTGGTGCATAAAGAAGATCTGTAAAGTTGCAAAGACTAAAGTCTCAAATCCAAAGAGGAGAGCACACCTCGCTTTTTCAGACCGATGAGCTTAGTACAAATCGACGCGTTTCAGAAAGGCGGGGCATAGAGGAGAAACAATAATGTACAGTATGTGGAAAATAATGTTTTTTGAACCTTAAACCGCATAAACACATTTAATTACACCAAATACACAAAATAATGTTATTTTTAGCAGCATCATATGACCCCTTTAACAAATGCATCGCTCATTTATTAGTTAATGTTAGTTAATGCATTAACTATCATTGAGATATATACATTGAACAAATGATTAAATACAGACAAAAAAAGAGCATCATGTCACCTAAGCAATAGTGGTGCCTCGTTTACAGACTTCTCAACTCATTTTCTTTTCCATCATACCACCTTTTGCCAACCTGCAACAAATTTACAGTCTCTCTCTGAGCGTTTGCAACTGCTGTCTAGTGTGGCAGGTTGACGAGATGAGGAGGGGTGTAAGATTTACTGTTTACCTCAGCACTGTCCTGACATGACCTAGTCCAGCCAATTAGTGCTCGCTGGATACAGACAGCAAACTGCCGCACAAGACTGCCAAGAAGCCAACGTGCCTGTCTGAACTTTCTCAGCTGATCAAAACATCTAACCTCATGCTGTGTCAGTCATAGTCACACAAAACTAAAGTGAACTTGAGTTCCTGAAAGTAATGCGTTCAACTGTCTTTTAGCTACATAATGGTTTGTTAGCTGTACGTTGTTAGGGAGAAAACATTTAGGACTTTAGTCTAAATGCTCTCCTAATTGAATGTTGGAAAAACAGAAGCTGCTAAAAGGATGACAGTAGAAGTGAAAGACTATCCTGACATTGAAAATGGCCTGAGTATAACTGTGGTGACATTATCAGCACTCTGTTGAGTAAGACAATATTTCTGTGCCAAAACCTAGAGAACTGCCAGGTTGTTCACTACCTACAAAGGCAGCTGTCTTCTGTGGCATCATCTTGAATGAAAGTTAATAAGCAGACCAAGACTGAATGTGCTGGCTTTTGATAAATCTGCTGAGCTGAGAGTATTAAACTCGTATTAGTTACAAAAGTCAATTTCAAGGAAAGTCAGTTCACTCGGTAGCCATATTTGCAATGCCTACTAGAAGCAATTTGGGGCATCCAAGAACAATTTCTGTCTACTTAGTAGTAATAAAACACAGAAAAAAGAAAAAAAAAAGGTAAAACTCACATAAAGGCTGCGTTTACATTTGTCATTTACATGCGACCTGTATCCAGATGTTGTCCACATACACATTGAAAAGACAAGTGTAAACGCTCTTCTGATGAGAATGTTATCCGATCAGCGTGTCAGAAAAAAAGACAGATCTGGGGCGTGCTTCCCAAAAGCAACTATGGTCACATGTTCCATCGTTACCAATAGAGTTCAATGGAACTTACCATCATAGTTAGCTAATGATGCTTTTGGGAAACGCACCCCTGATCGGTTATCCAGATAGAAAAGTCAGTTGATGTTGCTAAGTGTAAATCCTGCCAAACACGTCCTTAATATTTGTGAAAACCATGGAGTCAAGGATTAGCTTGTTAGCATGGCCCAGTTAGCCTCTTATGAGGGGAAAAAAGCAACTTTCTGATTTTCAACAAGTTGTATATTCAGACAAAAGTTGAGCAATGAAGATGTACACTGCAAAATAAACCGAGTACGTCATTGTAAAGCCAATTAGCATTGTCAGGATGTCATTTTGTGCATGATGCTGCTGACTTTAACACTTTGAGTAATTATTTCTCTCTATCTCTTCTCAATCTCTCCAGGTCCTCTTCACTGCAGGCTCGTGTTCAGGAGTTTATGAGCAGTGGGGAGAAAAGGGCAGAACACTCCTCTGAGACGCTCTGTCTGCCAGACCTAAAACGGCAGCCTGTCACCTCTCTCACCGCTACAAGCACAAATACAGAAAGAGAGGAGAGCAAGGAGAGAGATATGGATGGAGAACAGGACAGAGACAGAGGGGCCCACATGGACATAGTGAGGGTCAGAGAAAAACACAGCCAGAAAGACAGGGAATGGATGCTGTTCAGGGAAGGAGAGAAAGCTAATGGAAGAGGAGCTGAGATACATGGGAATAGGTGTCCATCCTCTCCTGTCTCATTCCCCTCTGAGATGCTGGCTCCGGATGGACATTTAAGAACAGTTCACATGTTACCAAACTTTGCCCAGGCACTGGCCGAGGCCCGAAAAGCAAGACACATCAGACACCGAGGACAACCGCTGTGCGAGCGAGAACTCACCATACGAGAGATATTTGCCCAGGATTCAAGAGCTCCTGCTCATTGAGACACTAAAACATTGGTTCTTGACTGGTTTTGCTTCAAGTCCAGAGTTTCCACTGGACAGCAAGTTGCGACCAAACACAGTGCCCAATGTTATATGTACTGTGATATGTATAACTGTATTTATAGTCGTATTTTTGGAGCACTCGTACCATGTTGTAATTACCGTAATTACTTGATGACAACCTGTCCTGGATGTTCTACTAGAAGCTGTTCACATCCTCTGACTTAGAGTTAGTTCACCAAAAATTAAAATTGTGTCATTAAAGGGTTAGTTCACCCAAAAATGAAAATTCTGTCATTAATTACTCACCCTCATGTCGTGGGAGATCTGTAAAATAATCCATGTGACATCAGTGGTTCATCCGCAATTATACGAAGCTACGAGAATACTTTTTGTGACGCAGCTGACACAGAACAGCATACGTTGTTTACGTCCAGCTGATATTCTCCAAGAGGGTGAGTAATTAATGACAGAATTTTCATTTTTGGGTGAACTAACCCTTTAATTACTCACCCTCATGTCTTTCCAAACCTGTAAGACCTACGTTCATCTTTGGGACACAAAATAAAAATATTTTGGATGAAATCCGAGAACTTTCTGACCCTGCATAGACAGCAACACAACTACCACGTTCAAGGCCCAGAAAGGTAGTAAAGACATCGTTAAAATAGTCCATGTGACATAAGTGGTTCAATCGCTATTTTATGAAGATACGAGAATATTTTTGTGTGCAAAGAAAACAAGAATAAAGACTTTATTCAACAATTTCTTCTTCTGTGTCGGTCTTCAACACACGTTCACAAGAGTACCATGACACATGCGTGTTCATTCCTCTGATGCCACATTAACTATTTTAACAATGTCCTTACTAACTTGGCCTGACAGGACATGTCAGTTGCATTGCTTAATATGGAGGTTCAGAAAGCTCTCGGATTTAATCAAAAATATCATAATTTGTGTTCCGTAGATGAACGAAGGTCTTACGGGTTTGGAACGACATGAGGGTGAGTAATTAATGACACAATTTTCATTTTTGGGTGAACTATCCCTTTAAAGCCCAAAGTTGACCTCAGTTGTGATGCAAATATTTACCGTATGCATATAGCTGAATGTGTAGCCTTTCAAAGTATATTTTTTTGATAACATGTAAAAATACAGTAGCTCGACATATGCTTACTAGCAAATTTCATCTTTGTCCAGTGTCTAAATTGACTTAGTAATTTAGTGTGATTTTTTCTTACTTTGCAATATAATGTTTACTTTTCTTAAATGAGAACAAAAATGTGACCCTGGAGGCCACAACCTTCGAAATGAGACACAGTTACAATTAGAAAATCTGGCAGTAAGCGTGTACTATGGTATGCACTGTATGTACGCAGTATGCATAAAACTGAAGTATACTTTGGGCTTGATATTATGTGGTTTTTATGCAAGCTATGCTCTTCTGTGCCAACAAAATAATGGAAACACATACTATTCTTTATGCAAATACCTTATTAACAAACGTTTAAAGTTTATTTATCTTATTTAGCAGGATGTTAGACATTACTTATCCAAGTCTGTGCTAGCTACATTAAACTGTATTATGTCCTTACAGTAAATAATTACAGTAATTTCAACATAGTGTGAATGCACCTTTTATTATTTGCATTTACTGTCATTTTTTTCCCTGCGGTCTGTGATCTTATAAGAAAAGACCAGTGACCCATTTTGGAGTCACGACCCACCAGATGAGAACCGCTGAGCTAAAACACACAAACCAAAACATATGCTCACGAACAGTAAAAAAATCTTCCTTGATCTTTCCTCAACTGAAAACTGAAACACACACACACACACACACACACACACACACACAATCATTTATAATATCCATTTAGATGTTGATATTTGTTAATAATTGTAACATGATTAATTACAAAGACATAAATCTATATAAGCACCTTGTAATATGTTTGTTTATGACTGATCTCTAAAAGAAACAAACCAGTTAAGGATGGTTTAACACTTTTTTTTATCAGCAGCAATTATACCAATAATAATAATAATAATTAAAAAAAATCAGAAGTGTGCATCTTCTGTCAGATACTTCTCTGTGTAATGTCATAATCATTGTAGGGTAGGCCTACTTCATTTCAAGAGTAGAGCTCTGCTGTAGTTATGAAACTGACCATCATATCACATTATCGCCCTCTGCTGATGGTCACCTTTACGCAGTGTTGTGGACTAACAAATGACATCTCAAATTATGCTTAAAGGGACGCGTCGCGTCGGACGCGTTACAGAGGTATTTGATTGGTCGACTGGATGTCTACGTCAATCATGCAGTTTCGTAGTACGCGTCAAGTTACTAGGAGACTTTGAAGTGTGTAATATGATACACACGCAAACGTTAAATATGAATGTGCTACGGTGGCCGTGAAGTGCAAAGAAAATCACAATTCTGAAAACAAAATAACAAATTACAAACGCAAATGCAAGTCTAAAAAACAAAATAACAATTCAGAAAGCACAACAACAATTCAGAAAACATTATAACAAGTCAGAAAACACAATGACAAATTCGAAAACAAAATAACAAGTCAGAAAACACAACGACAAATCCGAAAACAAATTAACAAGTCAAAAAACACAACGACAAATCAGACAAACCGGAAGAGGTAGGTATAGTTTGAGACAGCGCCATTAGTTTGGGATTACTCACCGCTGACTGGACGAGACATCTGTCAATCAACGTATACAGGGAAGAACCAGCCGAAGAACAGCAGAGTCGTGGTAGAAAGTTCGGAGATGGTATTAAAGTAGCTCAGTTTAAATGTATTGTATGAATTGCCCTTACTATGGAATAAAAAATATGGGGTGTCTATTTACATTTAGTTAAAAGTGGCTGTAAAACATCAGCTCCAGTGGCTCAGATGGATAAGCTCGTGTCATTGGCTTTTTTGACGCGATCGACCCGGGTTCGATCCCGTCTTTTGCCGAACTTTTTTTTCCTCCCTTTTCAAATCTCGTATTAGCAATGGATTCTATTTACACTAAGTGAAAATAGCAGTATTTTTAGCAATATGTAATCACAGACTAAGTGCAAATACCTATTTACACTATGTTAAAATAGCAGGATTTCTACTATCAAGTATACTACTTGTTGCAAATAGTGTTTTCTGAATTGTTGTTGTGCTTTCTGAATTGTTATTTTGTTTTTTAGACTTGCATTTGCGTTTGTAATTTGTTATTTTATTTTCAGAATTGTGATTTGCTTTGCACTTCACGGCCACCGTAATGTGCACATATAAAACGCATTAGACTGTTTCTCTGCAACCGTCCAGGTGAAATGTGTAAGTTTGTTTGAGGAAGTGTGGTTGAGAATAACAAGTGCAAACTTGTGTGTGTGTGTGGTGATGGCGTTTCGCAAACGTTCATCTCCCACAAGGCTTATTATTAACGACAACAACTCCGGTTTAATTCCGGGTTGCACGGTTTCAGTGTTGGTCTTAAGCCAACAAGATCAGTGTTACAGTATAACCTGCGTAAAGACCTCTGTTGATCATGAGCGTGGTGCGCGGAGTGGTCATGAGGACCGGGAGGATTCTCACTCAGCCCAGTGTGGAGCTGATGGCAGCCCGCGGTGTGTTTGCAAGGCCGATCAAGCGTCATTTCCCCCGGGTTTATTTTACCCAGACCCGCTCGTGGTGCTCTGATGGGCCCATTGCTGATCGGGCTGAAGTACGGCTGAGTCGGCTTGATGGTGAAGACAACGGTAGGTGCATCAAGTAAAACACACAATACTGTGCCTGCCTGCAGATGCGTATAGAACGCCTGACTACACCTTACAGGTGTATTTGGACCTTACCGTAAATTCAGGTTTTGCATAGGCTACTGTAAGTTGTATTCACACCGCCATGGATATTGGAATATGATGGAATACGAAATTGTTATGGAAAAGTCCTGGAAATTGTTTAAATATTACATTATGCATTGTGTGTGTGTGTATATAAATAAATAAATAAATAAATAAATATATATATATATATATATATTTTGCTTTGCACTTCACGGCCACCGTAATGTGCACATATAAAACGCATTAGACTGTTTCTCTGCAACCGTCCAGGTGAAATGTGTAAGTTTGTTTGAGGAAGTGTGGTTGAGAATAACAAGTGCAAACTTGTGTGTGTGTGTGGTGATGGCGTTTCGCAAACGTTCATCTCCCACAAGGCTTATTATTAACGACAACCAACAACTCCTAATTCCGGGTTGCACGGTTTCAGTGTTGGTCTTAAGCCAACAAGATCAGTGTTACAGTATAACCTGCGTAAAGACCTCTGTTGATCATGAGCGTGGTGCGCGGAGTGGTCATGAGGACCGGGAGGATTCTCACTCAGCCCAGTGTGGAGCTGATGGCAGCCCGCGGTGTGTTTGCAAGGCCGATCAAGCGTCTTTTCCCCCGGGTTTATTTTACCCAGACCCGCTCGTGGTGCTCTGATGGGCCCATTGCTGATCGGGCTGAAGTACGGCTGAGTCGGCTTGATGGTGAAGACAACGGTAGGTGCATCAAGTAAAACACCATAAACTGCGGTCAAGCCAGCCGCGCTTTGAAAATGCACGGTCAAGCCAGCCGCATTTTTTTTTTTTTTTACTTGCGCGG